>NC_068442.1:52351697-52381697 GCF_023373465.1 Oncorhynchus keta
AGAGTGTGGGAGATGGGGAGAGAGAGGTGGGGGGTGGGGAGAGAGAGGTGGGAGGAGGTGGGGGAGAGAGAGGTGGGGGTGTGGGGAGAGAGAGCTGGGGGTGTGGGGAGAGAGGTGGGGGGTGGGGAGATGGGGAGAGAGAGGTGGGGGGTGGGGAGAGAGAGGTGGGGAGAGAGAGATGGGGGTGTGGGAGAGAGAGGTGGGGAGAGAGAGATGGGGAGAGAGAGGTGGGGAGAGAGAGCTGGGGGTGTGGGGAGAGAGGTGGGGGGTGGGGAGAGAGGTGGGGAGATGGGGAGAGAGAGGTGGGGGGGTGGGGAGAGAGAGGTGGGGGGTGGGGAGAGAGAGGTGGGGAGAGAGAGATGGGGGTGTGGGGAGAGAGAGGTGGGGAGAGAGATGTGGGGAGAGAGATGTGGGAGAGAGAGATGGGGAGAGAGAGATGGGGATGTGGGGAGAGAGAGATGGGGGTGTGGGGAGAGAGAGATGGGGGTGTGGGGAGAGAGAGATGGGGGTGTGGGGGAGAGAGATGGGGGTGTGGGGAGAGAGAGATGGGGGTGTGGGGAGAGAGAGGTGGGGGGGTGGGGAGAGAGAGGTGGGGAGAGAGAGATGGGGAGAGAGAGATGGGGGGGTGGGGAGAGAGAGGTGGGGAGAGAGAGGTGGGGAGAGAGATGTGGGGAGAGAGAGATGGGGAGAGAGAGATGGGGGTGTGGGGAGAGAGAGATGGGGATGTGGGGAGAGAGAGATGGGGGTGTGGGGAGAGAGAGATGGGGGTGTGGGGAGAGAGAGATGGGGGTGTGGGGAGAGAGAGATGGGGGTGTGGGGAGAGAGAGGTGGGGGGGTGGGGAGAGAGAGGTGGGGAGAGAGAGGTGGGGGGTGGGGAGAGAGAGGTGGGGGGTGGGGAGAGAGAGGTAGTGGAAGGTGAATGACTCAAAGAATCCAAGTCATCGATGACAGAGGAGAATTTCAAGGAAATGATGATGGCTAAAAGAGAGAGAGAGAGAGAGAGAGAGAGAGAGAGAGAGAGAGAGAGAGAGAGAGAGAGAGAGAGAGAGAGATGACGACAATGGACTTGACTTAATCAATTAGAGAGAATAGAACAAATCACCTTTGACAGTAAATACATCTAATAGATGACATCACGCAGACCTTTTACAGTAAATACATCTAATAGATGACATCATGCAGACCTTCTACAGTAAATACATCTAATAGATGACATCACGCAGACCTTTTACAGTAAATACATCTAATAGATGACATCACGCAGACCTTCTACAGTAAATACATCTAATAGATGACATCACGCAGACCTTCTACAGTAAATACATCTAATAGATGACATCACGCAGACCTTTTACAGTAAATACATCTAATAGATGACACCATGCAGACCTTTTACAGTAAATACATCTAATAGATGACACCACGCAGACCTTTTACAGTAAATACATCTAATAGATGACATCACGCAGACCTTTTACAGTAAATACATCTAATAGATGACACCATGCAGACCTTTTACAGTAAATCCATCTAATAGATGACATCATGCAGACTTTCTACAGTAAATACATCTAATAGATGACATCACGCAGACCTTTTACAGTAAATACATCTAATAGATGACACCATGCAGACCTTCTACAGTAAATACATCTAATAGATGACATCACGCAGACCTTCTACAGTAAATACATCTAATAGATGACATCACGCAGACCTTTTACAGTAAATACATCTAATAGATGACACCATGCAGACCTTTTACAGTAAATACATCTAATAGATGACACCACGCAGACCTTTTACAGTAAATACATCTAATAGATGACATCACGCAGACCTTCTACAGTAAATACATCTAATAGATGACATCACGCAGACCTTCTACAGTAAATACATCTAATAGATGACATCACGCAGACCTTCTACAGTAAATACATCTAATAGATGACATCACGCAGACCTTCTACAGTAAATACATCTAATAGATGACATCACGCAGACCTTTTACAGTAAATACATCTAATAGATGACACCACGCAGACCTTCTAGAGTAAATACATCTAATAGATGACATCACGCAGACCTTTTACAGTAAATACATCTAATAGATGACATCACGCAGACCTTTTACAGTAAATACATCTAATAAATGACATCACGCAGACCTTTTACAGTAAATACATCTAATAGATGACATCACGCAGACCTTTTACAGTAAATACATCTAATAGATGACATCACGCAGACCTTTTACAGTAAATACATCTAATAGATGACATCACGCAGACCTTTTACAGTAAATACATCTAATAGATGACATCACGCAGACCTTTACAGTGACATCACGCAGACCTTTTACAGTAAATACATCTAATAGATGACATCACGCAGACCTTTTACAGTAAATACATCTAATAGATGACATCACGCAGACCTTTTACAGTAAATACATCTAATAGATGACATCACGCAGACCTTTTACAGTAAATACATCTAATAGATGACATCACGCAGACCTTTTACAGTAAATACATCTAATAGATGACACCACGCAGACCTTCTAGAGTAAATACATCTAATAGATGACATCACGCAGACCTTTTACAGTAAATACATCTAATAGATGACATCACGCAGACCTTTTACAGTAAATACATCTAATAGATGACATCACGCAGACCTTTTACAGTAAATACATCTAATAGATGACATCACGCAGACCTTTTACAGTAAATACATCTAATAGATGACATCACGCAGACCTTTTACAGTAAATACATCTAATAGATGACATCACGCAGACCTTTTACAGTAAATACATCTAATAGATGACATCACGCAGACCTTTTACAGTAAATACATCTAATAGATGACACCACGCAGACCTTTTACAGTAAATACATCTAATAGATGACATCACGCAGACCTTTTACAGTAAATACATCTAATAGATGACACCACGCAGACCTTTTACAGTAAATACAGATAAATACATCTAATAGATGACATCACGCAGACCTTTTACAGTAAATACATCTAATAGATGACATCACGCAGACCTTCTACAGTAAATACATCTAATAGATGACATCACGCAGACCTTTTACAGTAAATACATCTAATAGATGACACCATGCAGACCTTTTACAGTAAATACATCTAATAGATGACATCACGCAGACCTTTTACAGTAAATACATCTAATAGATGACATCACGCAGACCTTCTACAGTAAATACATCTAATAGATGACATCACGCAGACCTTTTACAGTAAATACATCTAATAGATGACACCATGCAGACCTTTTACAGTAAATACATCTAATAGATGACATCACGCAGACCTTTTACAGTAAATACATCTAATAGATGACACCACGCAGAGCTTTTACAGTAAATACATCTAATAGATGACACCATGCAGACCTTTTACAGTAAATACATCTAATAGATGACATCACGCAGACCTTTTACAGTAAATACATCTAATAGATGACACCTTAGTGATGAAGAAGCGGATCAGGTTCTATTCTATTTGATGTCATATTGACGTCCTGCTGTGAAGACTGTTATAGCCTTTAACCAATGGAGGTCTATCTGCATAATATAATAATAATAATAATATATAATAATATATGCCATTTAGCGGACGCTTTTATCCAAAGCGACTTACAGTCATGTGTGCATACATTCTACGTATGGGTGGTCCCGGGAATCGAACCCACTACCCTGGCGTTACAAGCGCCATGCTCTACCAACTGAGCTACAGAAGGACGACATGTAAGACGACACACAGGTTTACATGAAACCAAAGCCTGATGACACAACACCTGCTCCGTCAACGTCAATCGGTCGGTGCCGTTTTAAGATTTTTTTTTTTTTTTTTTTTTTTTTCACGGCCTTATTTCTATTACAGCATATTGGATGACTGTCTGTTCATATTCCATTCACCCAGTTCAACGTAACATCCGTAGGTTTACGCTACTACATGATACTCTCATTTTCACATGTTGCCCATCATGAGGTTCCTACAATCTCGCCTACGAATGGAAGTTTACAACGTAGGTGCACACAGGTCGAGAGACATTTAGAGTAATCAAGGTGACAGACAGCGACACGTTCAATACCGCCTTGCACACTCTTGCCTGCATCTGTCTGGTCTAGGTGGTGTAATCATTAGTTCAACAGTTGTAAACAAGAGTTTCTATTGGACAAATTCAGGTATGGTTATCCCCATTTTATTCCCGTTGGCTTCCGTTTTAAGAAAAGTTTTTCAACAGAATCGGCGGAATGAAAACAGCACTGATCACGCGCAAACACAGAATTAGCAGCCACGTACAAACAGCATGATCACTTTGCACGTTGTATAATTCCTTCTCACATCTCTCTTCTCCTCTCACCTTTTCCCTTCGCTTGTGGACTTCAGATACAACACCTGTCTGTGACAAGGTGAAACATTTTTTTTTGTTCTGTGCAGTTGTAAATCAAACAAGTACGATAGAAGTTTAAACAAATACACATGTAAAAAAAAACTAAAAAAGTTTACCTTTCAACTTATTTGATAAGAAATAGTGAATCATGCAAAGGGTGCAGTACTGTGGGCAAGGGAGCCCTCTGGCAATACAATACATTCACTCCTGGTTGTCCTTCACCGTAATCACACACACACGCACGCACGCACGCACGCACGCACGCACGCACGCACGCACGCACGCACGCACACACACACACACACACACACACACACACACACACACACACACACACACACACACACACACACACACACACACACACACACACACACACACACACACACACACACACACACCATCAACTCTACTGGTCATGACAGCCTTCCTGTAACATACAGTTCGTACTGTAGATGACTCTAAGTGACGGTCGACACTGAGGGTTTATAATTGACCTCTGGATTGCTTTATGGTGGAACTGAGGGTAGCTATCTGGCAACTAGCAGACGTTTCTGTTGCTAAGTGGTGTAAGTGTCCTTATTTGATGAAAGGCTTTATGATTCAAAACAGTCTTGACGTACAGGTCATGTAGATGGTACTGCTCTAGATGGAGATCTTTGTGGGCTATACTCAGCCTTGTCTCAGGATGGTAAGTTGGTGGTTGAAGATATCCCTCTAGTGGTGTGGGGGCTGTGCTTTGGCAAAGTACTCTGTACAGGTCATGTAGGTGGAACTGCTCTGTACAGGTCATGTAGATGGTACTGCTCTGTACAGGTCATGTAGATGGTACTGCTCTGTACAGGTCATGTAGATGGTACTGCTCTAGATGGAGATCTTTGTGGGCTATACTCAGCCTTGTCTCAGGATGGTAAGTTGGTGGTTGAAGATATCCCTCTAGTGGTGTGGGGGCTGTGCTTTGGCAAAGTACTCTGTACAGGTCATGTAGGTGGAACTGCTCTGTACAGGTCATGTAGATGGTACTGCTCTGTACAGGTCATGTAGATGGTACTGCTCTGTACAGGTCATGTAGATGGAACTGCTCTGTACAGGTCATGTAGACGGTACTGCTCTGTACAGGTCATGTAGATGGTACTGCTCTGTACAGGTCATGTAGACGGCACTGCTCTGTACAGGTCATGTAGATGGTACTGCTCTGTACAGGTCATGTAGATGGTACTGCTCTGTACAGGTCATGTAGATGGCACTGCTCTGTACAGGTCATGTAGATGGTACTGCTCTGTACAGGTCATGTAGATGGTACTGCTCTGTACAGGTCATGTAGATGGTACTGCTCTGTACAGGTCATGTAGATGGTACTGCTCTGTACAGGTCATGTAGATGGTACTGCTCTGTACAGGTCATGTAGATGGTACTGCTCTGTACAGGACAGGTGGTACTGCTCTGTACAGGTCATGTAGATGGTACTGCTCTGTACAGGTCATGTAGATGGTACTGCTCTGTACAGGTCATGTAGGTGGAACTGCTCTGTACAGGTCATGTAGATGGTACTGCTCTGTACAGGTCATGTAGATGGTACTGCTCTGTACAGGACAGGTGGTACTGCTCTGTACAGGTCATGTAGATGGAACTGCTCTGTACAGGTCATGTAGGTGGTACTGCTCTGTACAGGACAGATGTTACTGCTCTGTACAGGTCATGTAGATGGTACTGCTCTGTACAGGTCATGTAGGTGGAACTGCTCTGTACAGGTCATGTAGATGGTACTGCTCTGTACAGGTCATGTAGATGGTACTGCTCTGTACAGGTCATGTAGATGGCACTGCTCTGTACAGGTCATGTAGATGGTACTGCTCTGTACAGGTCATGTAGATGGTACTGCTCTGTACAGGTCATGTAGATGGTACTGCTCTGTACAGGTCATGTAGGTGGAACTGCTCTGTACAGGTCATGTAGATGGTACTGCTCTGTACAGGTCATGTAGGTGGTACTGCTCTGTACAGGACAGATGGTACTGCTCTGTACAGGTCATGTAGATGGTACTGCTCTGTACAGGTCATGTAGGTGGAACTGCTCTGTACAGGTCATGTAGATGGTACTGCTCTGTACAGGTCATGTAGATGGTACTGCTCTGTACAGGTCATGTAGATGGCACTGCTCTGTACAGGTCATGTAGATGGTACTGCTCTGTACAGGTCATGTAGGTGGAACTGCTCTGTACAGGTCATGTAGATGGTACTGCTCTGTACAGGTCATGTAGGTGGTACTGCTCTGTACAGGACAGATGGTACTGCTCTGTACAGGTCATGTAGATGGCACTGCTCTGTACAGGTCATGTAGATGGTACTGCTCTGTACAGGTCATGTAGATGGCACTGCTCTGTACAGGTCATGTAGATGGTACTGCTCTGTACAGGACATGTAGATGATACTGCTCTGTACAGGTCATGTAGATGGTACTGCTCTGTACAGGTCATGTAGATGGTACTGCTCTGTACAGGTCATGTAGATGGTACTGCTCTGTACAGGTCATGTAGGTGGTACTGCTCTGTACAGGTCATGTAGATGGTACTGCTCTGTACAGGTCATGTAGATGGTACTGCTCTGTACAGGTCATGTAGATGGTACTGCTCTGTACAGGTCATGTAGATGGTACTGCTCTGTACAGGTCATGTAGATGGTACTGCTCTGTACAGGTCATGTAGATGGTACTGCTCTGTACAGGTCATGTAGGTGGAACTGCTCTGTACAGGTCATGTAGATGGTACTGCTCTGTACAGGTCATGTAGATGGAACTGCTCTGTACAGGTCATGTAGATGGCACTGCTCTGTACAGGTCATGTAGGTGGTACTGCTCTGTACAGGTCATGTAGATGGTACTGCTCTGTACAGGTCATGTAGATGGTACTGCTCTGTACAGGTCATGTAGATGGAACTGCTCTGTACAGGTCATGTAGATGGTACTGCTCTGTACAGGTCATGTAGATGGTACTGCTCTGTACAGGTCATGTAGATGGTACTGCTCTGTACAGGTCATGTAGATGGTACTGCTCTGTACAGGTCATGTAGATGGCACTGCTCTGTACAGGTCATGTAGATGGTACTGCTCTGTACAGGTCATGTAGATGGTACTGCTCTGTACAGGTCATGTAGATGGAACTGCTCTGTACAGGTCATGTAGATGGCACTGCTCTGTACAGGTCATGTAGGTGGTACTGCTCTGTACAGGTCATGTAGGTGGTACTGCTCTGTACAGGTCATGTAGATGGTACATCAGCCAATAGAATGGAGGGGACGATCAGACGCCCTCCATCTTATTATCAAGTGACTGGCCAATAGAATGGAGGGGACGATCAGACGCCCTCCATCTTATTATCAAGTGACTGGCCAATAGAATGGAGGGAGGAGGTGGCTGTGTCTCCCTTCGCCTTAATCTCACCAGGATCCCCTCCCCCCCTCTTGCCTCTGTAACGTTGGCGTTTCCTCTTGGGTAACCCCAATAATTAATCCGGAATTACGGAAAGAGCCCAGGGTAGAATGAGTCGAAGTTTGACTTTTTAAGGTAGGTAAACTGCTGATCTTCAGAAGTTCTTGTCGGTTTGTAATAAATGATAGCGGATAACATTTAGAGAAAACAAAGTTAAAATAAACAAACAAAGAATGACAAAGTTGCAAAGTTGGATCAGAACATGGCAAAACATGGTGGCCATCCAATATGGCGCCATCCAGCACGAAGCCGTCATAAATTCTGATTCTAAGGTCATTGCTTTACGGTAAACCCCACCCCTCACATCTGGCTTGTTCTCAATTACCACACTAGCACTTAATAAAAGCAACGTATTGTAGCAAATTAAATCAACGTTTATTGGTCACGTCCACAGTTTACATGAACCAGTCGCTGTCCAGTTGTATACACAGGCCTGTTCTGACAGTATCCATTCATTACCCCGGAACACCAGAAGATAACAGAAGCGAAACCCTCTGTCTGTCTGTCTGTCTGTCTGTCTGTCTGTCTGTCTGTCTGTCTGTCTGTCTGTCTGTCTGTCTGTCTGTCTGTCTGTCTGTCTGTCTGTCTGTCTGTCTGTCTGTACTCTGTAATTGTCCAGAAGGGAACAGTCTGTCTGTAAAGTGCGCATGGAAGCAGTGACTCAGCCATTCTCCCTCCCTCTTCTCCCTCCCTCCCTCCCTCCCTCCCTCCCTCCCTCCCTCCCCCTCCCCCTCCCTCCCTCCCTCCCTCCCTCCCTCCCTCCCTCCCTCCCTCCCTCCCTCCCTCCCTCCCTCCCTCCCTCCCTCTGGCCTTAGACACGTCACACATTGCTTGCGTCCCAAATGACATTCCCTATTCCCTATTCCCTATTCCCTATTCCCTATGCGGTGCACTATATTCACGCTGACGATCACTGACCCAACAAGCAGATCTAGTTTCACACGGCAGGGCAGGTAGAGCGGTCCTGTCACCCTAGTCACCTTCCTCCGTGACCCTCTCTCTCTCTCTCTCTCTCTCTCTCTCTCTCTCTCTCTCTCTCTCTCTCTCTCTCTCTCTCTCTCGCTCTCTCTCTCTGTCTCTCTCTCTGTCTCTCTCTGTCTCTCTGTCTCTGTCTGTCTCTCTCTGTCTCTCTCTCTCTCTCTCTGTCTCTCTCTCTCTCTGTCTCTCTCTCTGTCTCTCTCTGTCTCTCTGTCTCTGTCTGTCTCTCTCTGTCTCTCTCTCTCTCTCTCTGTCTCTCTCTCTCTCTCTCTGTCTCTCTCTCTCTCTGTCTCTCTCTCTCTCTGTCTCTCTCTCAGTCTCTCTCTTTGTCTCTCAATTCAATTCAATTCAAGGGCTTTATTGGCATGGGAAACATGTGTTAACATTGCCAAAGCAAGTGAGGGAGATAATATATAAAGTGAATATATAAAGTGAAATAAACAATAAAAATTAACAGTAAACATCACACATACAGAAGTTTCAAAACAATAAAGACATGTATGTATGAAATGTAATATTATATATATAAAGTGTTTTAACAATGTACAAAGGGTAAAGGACACAAGATAAAATAAATAAGCATAGATATGGGTTGTATTTACAATGGTGTGTGTTCTTCACTGGTTGCCCTTTTCTCGTGGCAACAGGTCACAAATCTTGCTGCTGTGATGGCACACTGTGGAATTTCACCCAGTAGATATGGGAGTTTTTCAAAATTTGATTTGTTTTCGAATTCTTTGTGGATCTGTGTAATCTGAGGGAAATATGTCTCTCTAATATGGTCATACATTGGGCAGGAGGTTAGGAAGTGCAGCTCAGTTTCCACCTAATTTTGTGGGAAGTGAGCACATAGCCTGTCTTCTCTTGAGAGCCATGTCTGCCTATGGCGGCCTTTCTCAATAGCAAGGCTATGCTCACTGAGTCTGTACTTAGTCAAAGCTTTCCTTAATTTTGGGTGGTCAGGTATTCTGCCGCTGTGTACTCTCTGTGTAGGGCCAAATAGCATTCTAGTTTGCTCTGTTTTTTTGTTAATTTTTTTCCAATGTGTCAAGTAATTATCTTTTTGTTTTCTCATGATTTGGTTGGGTCTAATTGTACTGCTGCCCTGGGGCTCTGTAGGGTGTGTTTGTGTTTGTGAACTGAGCCCCAGGACCAGCTTGCTTAGGGGACTCTTCTCCAGGTTCATCTCTCTGTAGGTGATGGCTTTCTTGTGGAAGGTTTGGGAATCACTTCCTTTTAGGTGGTTATAGAATTTAACGGCTCTTTTCTGGATTTTGATAATTAGTGGGTATCGGCCTAATTCTGCTCTGCATGCATTTTCTCTCTCTCTCCCTCTCTCTCTCCTCTCTCTCTCTCTCCCCTCTCTCTCTCTCTCTCTCTCTCTCTCTCTCTCTCTCTCTCTCTCTCTCTCTCTCTCTGTCTTTCCCTCTCTCCCTCTCTCTCACTAATCTCTCCGTTGTGTCTTTCAGCCATCCTGAACCCCAAGCAGCCTAAAGAGAATAAGAGCTTCAACTTTGATTACTCCTACTGGTCACATACCTCGGTAAGTACCTTGTACCCCTGCTGGTGTCATACTACACAGTAATCCTTTATTAAAAGGACTTTGACTACATTCGACATGCATATATTTGATCTGAGACGGCACTTGTCTTGGGTTTGTAATTGTTTTTTAAATATTTGCTACACCAGAACTTAATGGCTATGTGTCGGTCGTCATTGTAAATAAGGATTTGTGCTTAACCCGACTTGCCAAGTTAAATAAAGGTTACACGTATGGTGGGGTCAATTAAGTAATAAAAGTTATCCAATTAAGTAATACAAGTTATCCAATTAAGTAATACAAGTTATCCAATTAAGTAATAAAAGTTATCCAATTAAGTAATAAAAGCTGTCCAATTAAGGGTGGATATGAGCCTAGGGGCTTGGAGAGTTACTGAGTAAGAGAAAAGGCAATCACATGGTTGAGGTCACTGATAAGGTTGAATAGCTGTGGATTAGTGAAGAATGGTGTCCCGAAGGTCAAGTCAGGTCACATGGAGGGAGAAGGAACAGTTTATTGCCCACATCACTTAACTTCCTGCCTAGCAACAAAGATGTCGTGTTTGGAGAAAAGGAGGAGACTCCGCCTAAAGGGGCCGTCCTGGTAGAAACGCGTCTGTTCAGCTGTTTCTGTGAATTAACTTGGTTTGAGCTTTTACTGGTTGTCCGTTAGTTTTTACTCTGTTTTGTCAGAACCATACAAATTGGGTTACTCCTGGGCTACATTACCCAGATTACTCCTGGGCTACATTACCCAGAGACAGAGATTACTCCTGGACTACATTACCCAGAGACACAGATTACTCCTAGACTACATTACCCAGAGACACAGATTACTCCTGGGCACAAGCCCCCAGAGACACAGATTATTCCTGGGCTACAGCACCCAGAGACACAGATTATTCCTGGGCTACATTACCCAGAGACACAGATTACTCCTGGGCTACATTATCCAGATGCACAGATTACTCCTGGACTACATTACCCAGAGACACAGATTACTCCTGGACTACAGCACCCAGAGACACAGATTATTCCTGGGCTACATTACCCAGAGACACAGATTACTCCTGGGCTACATTATCCAGATGCACAGATTACTCCTGGACTACATTACCCAGAGACACAGATTACTCCTGGACTACATTACCCAGAGACACATATTACTCCTGGACTACGTTACCCAGAGACACAGATTACTCCTGGGCTACAGCCCCCTTAGACACAGATTTCTCCTGGGCACCAGCCCCCAGAGACACGGATTATTCCTGGGCTACAGCACCCAGAGACACAGATTATTCCTGGACTACATTACCCAGAGACACAGATTATTCCTGGGCCACAGCACCCAGAGACACAGATTTCTCCTGGGCTACATTATCCAGATGCACAGATTACTCCTGGACTACATTACCCAGAGACACAGATTACTCCTGGACTACATTACCCAGAGACACATATTACTCCTGGACTACGTTACCCAGAGACACAGATTACTCCTGGGCTACAGCCCCCTTAGACACAGATTTCTCCTGGGCACCAGCCCCCAGAGACACGGATTATTCCTGGGCTACAGCACCCAGAGACACAGATTATTCCTGGACTACATTACCCAGAGACACAGATTATTCCTGGGCCACAGCACCCAGAGACACAGATTTCTCCTGGGCTACATTACCCAGATACACAGATTTCTCCTGGGCTACATTACCCAGAGACACAGATTACTCCTGGGCTACAGCACCCAGATTATTCCTGGACTACATTACCCAGAGACACAGATTATTCCTGGGCCACAGCACCCAGAGACACAGATTACTCCTGGGCTACATTACCCAGAGACACAGATTACTCCTGGGCTACATTGCCCAGATACACAGATTACTCCTGGGCTACATTACCCAGATACACCGATTACTCCTGGGCTACATTACCCAGAGACAAGGATTACTCCAGGACTACATTATCCAGAGACACAGATTACTCCTGGGCTACATTACCCAGATTAGTCCTGGACTACATTGCCCAGAGACAAGGATTACTCCAGGACTACATTATCCAGAGACACAGATTACTCCTGGGCTACATTACCCAGATTAGTCCTGGACTACATTGCCCAGAGACAAGGATTACTCCAGGACTACATTATCCAGAGACACAGATTACTCCTGGGCTACATTACCCAGATTAGTCCTGGACTACATTGCCCAGAGACAAGGATTACTCCAGGACTACATTATCCAGAGACATAGATTACTCCTGGGCTACATTACCCAGAGACACAGATTACTCCAGGACTACATTACCCAGATTACTCCTGGACTACATTACCCAGAGACACAGATTACTCCTGGACTACATTACCCAGATGCACAGATTACTCCTGGGCTACATTATCCAGATGCACAGATTACTCCTGGACTACATTACCCAGAGACAAGGATTACTCCAGGACTACATTATCCAGAGACACAGATTACTCCTGGGCTACATTACCCAGATACACCGATTACTCCTGGGCTACAGCACCCAGAGACACAGATTACTCCTGGGCTACAGCACCCAGAGACACAGATTACTCATGGGCTACATTATCCAGATGCACAGATTACTCCTGGACTACATTACCCAGAGACACGGATTACTCCAGGACTACATTACACAGAGACACAGATTACTCCTGGGCTACAGCATCCAGAGACACAGATTACTCCTGGGCTACAGCACCCAGAGACACAGATTACTCCTGGACTACATTACCCAGATTACTCCAGGACTACATTACCCAGATTACTCCTGGGCTACAGCATCCAGAGACATAGTTGAGAATGTCATATGTAGGATTATCATATAAGTAGAAAACAACCAAAACAATGAATCCAAATTGTAGTGGTGTCTTGGTTAATCATTTTGATGGATGTTTATCGAACACATTCTCTCCCCACAGCCCGAGGACATCAACTTTGCTGGCCAGCAGCAGGTGTACAAGGACATTGGTGAGGAGATGCTGCTCCATGCCTTCGAGGGATACAACGTCTGTATCTTTGCCTATGGCCAGACCGGATCTGGGAAGTCCTACACCATGATGGGCAAGCCGGACTTGAAGAACCAGGAAGGAATCATCCCTCTGGTATACAACATGTTACCTCTAACACCAGGGTTACAGCATATACTGTTACCTCTAACACCAGGGTTACAGCATATGCTGTTACCTCTAACACCAGGGTTACAGCATATGCTGTTACCTCTAACACCAGGGTTACAATATATACTGTTACCTCTAACACCAGGGTTACAGCATATACTGTTACCTCTAACACCAGGGTTACAGCATATACTGTTACCTCTAACACCAGGGTTACAGCATATACTGTTACCTCTAACACCAGGGTTACAGCATATACTGTTACCTCTAACACCAGGGTTACAGCATATACTGTTACCTCTAACACCAGGGTTACAAGATATACTGTTACCTCTAACACCAGGGTTACAGCATACACTGTTACCTCTAACACCAGGGTTACAGCATATACTGTTACCTCTAACACCAGGGTTACAGCATATACTGTTACCTCTAACACCAGGGTTACAGCATATACTGTTACCTCTAACACCAGGGTTACAGCATATACTGTTACCTCTAACACCAGGGTTACAGCATATACTGTTACCTCTAACACCAGGGTTACAGCATACACTGTAACCTCTAACACCAGGGTTACAGCATATACTGTTACCTCTAACACCAGGGTTACAGCATATACTGTTACCTCTAACACCAGGGTTACAGCATATACTGTTACCTCTAACACCAGGGTTACAGCATATACTGTTACCTCTAACACCAGGGTTACAACATATACTGTTACCTCTAACACCAGGGTTACAGCATATACTGTTACCTCTAACACCAGGGTTACAGCATATACTGTTACCTCTAACACCAGGGTTACAGCATATACTGTTACCTCTAACACCAGGGTTACAGCATATACTGTTACCTCTAACACCAGGGTTACAGCATATACTGTTACCTCTAACACCAGGGTTACAGCATATACTGTTACCTCTAACACCAGGGTTACAGCATATACTGTTACCTCTAACACCAGGGTTACAGCATATACTGTTACCTCTAACACCAGGGTTACAGCATATACTGTTACCTCTAACACCAGGGTTACAGCATATACTGTTACCTCTAACACCAGGGTTACAGCATATACTGTTACCTCTAACACCAGGGTTACAGCATATACTGTTACCTCTAACACCAGGGTTACAGCATATACTGTTACCTCTAACACCAGGGTTACAGCATATACTGTTACCTCTAACACCAGGGTTACAGCATATACTGTTACCTCTAACACCAGGGTTACAGCATATACTGTTACCTCTAACACCAGGGTTACAGCATATACTGTTACCTCTAACACCAGGGTTACAGCATATACTGTTACCTCTAACACCAGGGTTACAGCATACACTGTTACCTCTAACACCAGGGTTACAGCATATACTGTTACCTCTAACACCAGGGTTACAACATATACTGTTACCTCTAACACCAGGGTTACAGCATATACTGTTACCTCTAACACCAGGGTTACAACATTTCAGTAACTTTAAAAAACAAATCCATGGTTTTCCCAGATGGAACATTGCCAGAATCCTGAATTCTCCAACCGGAATTGCTGGATAACCAGGGAATTTTTGGAAAGTTAGCGAATCATTCATTTAGCCCTCCATGCCTAAACACAAAGGACAGGTGTTGGAAATGAATGAAAGCTAAATTTTAGTGCAACACATTGGATGGTTGATTATTCAATGTGTCAATGTGTTCGTATCTGCCCCCCGTACATACAAACCAAATATCAGTTGACAATAAATGCTCACTTCAAACCTTTTGCTCTCTTGCTCCCCCTAGATGTGTGAAGACCTTTTCACCAAGTTCAACGACTGTAATAATGACAGCACCAAGTCTTACTCTGTGGAGGTACGTACAGTTAACATACAGGGGCCTCTTTATTGGTTCCCACTACCCATCATGTCACATCCTCTCTTCCTGTAAGGGTCCACTTCCGTCTTCCTGTAAGGGTCCACTTCCTGTGTTCCTGTAAGGGTCCACTTCTGTCTTCCTGTAAGGGTCCACTTCCTGTCTTCCTGTAAGGGTCCACTTCCGTCTTCCTGTAAGGGTCCACTTCCGTCTTCCTGTAAGGGTCCACTCCTGTCTTCCTGTAAGGGTCCACTTCCATCTTCCTGTAAGGGTCCACTTCCTGTCTTCCTGTAAGGGTCCACTTCCTGTCTTCCTGTAAGGGTCCACTTCCTGTCTTCCTGTAAGGGTCCACATCCGTCTTCCTGTAAGGGTCCACTTCCGTCTTCCTGTAAGGGTCCACTTCCTGTCTTCCTGTAAGGGTCCACTTCCTGTCTTCCTGTAAGGGTCCACTTCCTGTATTCCTGTAAGGGTCCACTTCCTGTCTTCCTGTAAGGGTCCACTTCCTGTCTTCCTGTAAGGGTCCACTTCCGTCTTCCTGGAAGGGTCCACTTCCTCTCACTATGGCTTTTTTCTTAATTATTTTCCGTCTTTCCTCAATTATTAGCATCTCCTTGCCTCATTCTCAAAACACATTGAAGCCATGGATCCATAGTCCCTCCAAGAATATGAGGCGAGAGGACATGAGGAATTTAAGAAAGAGGAAACGAGAAAGAACCTGTGGGAGATGTGACTCTTCGTGACCTCGCCTGTGTTCTAACCCTTTTATGCCCCTCCCCCTCCCTCTCTCCTTCTCAGGTGAGCTATATGGAAATCTACTGTGAGCGTGTGCGTGACCTCCTGAACCCTAAGAATAAGGGGAACCTGCGTGTGAGGGAACACCCCCTGATGGGGCCCTACGTAGAGGACCTGTCCAAGCTGGCCGTCACCTCCTACAACGACATCCAGGACCTCATGGACTCTGGAAACAAGGCCAGGTGAGTGGATGGATTGATGGATGGGTTGATGGTTAGATAGTTAGATGTACAGTGTATGTATGGGTAGGTGGATGCGTGGATGGATGGGTGGGTGGGTTGATGAATCAGAATCAGAAAACTTAATTGCCATGCAACATTGCCATGGCGCTGGGGGTAGAGCTGCTGTCTTATTGGCTCTCAACCAGTCATGCTATTTTGTAGTTTCTTCGTATTGTTCGTCACTTTCGTTGTACATAATGTTGCTGCTACTGTCTCTTATGACCGAAAAGAGCTTCTGGACATCAGATCAGAACATCAGAACATCAGAACAGAACCTCAGAACTGGGATTGCTCACCTCTAATTGGACGAGGAGTTCTTCTTCAATGAGTCGGACGCGAAGGAGACTGCAGACACCCAACCAGGCCCTGATCCCCGTGATTCCATGGCGAAGAAAACTGAGATTTCGAGGCAAAAGATCAGGGTGCCTTGTGAGGATCAGGTGACGAGTGGCCTTCCGTCCTGCTAGCTAACGTTCAATCGCTGGAAAATAAATGGGACTAACTGAAGGCACGGCATATCCTACCAACGGGACATTAAAAACTGTAATATCTTATGTTTCACCAAGTCTGGGCTGAATGACGACATCAAGAACATACAGCTGTTATACACTGTATCGGCAGGATAGAACAGATTCACCGCTGGTGCACGATATCTAAGAAAAGTCTCAAAGTTTTGCTCTCCTGAGGTAGAGTATCTCATGGTAAGCTGTAGACCACACTATCTACCTAGAGAGTTTTCATTTGTTTTTTTCGTAGCTGTCTTCGTAGCTGTCTTCATACCACCGCAGAGCGAGGTTGGCACTAAATCTGCACTAAATGAGCTGTATACCACCATAAGCAAACAGGAAAACGCTCACCCAGAGGCGGCGCTCCTAGTGGCCAGGGACTTTAATGCAGGGAAACTTAAATCAGTTAAAATAATTTCTATCAACATGTTAAATTTTCAACCAGAGGGACAAAAAATTCTAGACCACCTTTACTCCACACACAGAGACAGATACAAAGCTCTCCCTCGCCCTCCATTTGGTAATTCTGACCATAACTCTATCCTCCTGATTCCTGCTTACATGCAAAAATTAAAGCAGGAAGCAACAGTGACTTGGTCTATAAGTGGTCAAACTACAGGACTGTTTTGCTAGCACAGGCTGGAAAATGTTCCCGAGATTATTCCGATGGCATTGAGGAGTACTCCACATCAGTCACTGGCTTTATCAATAAGTGCATTGAGGACATCGTCCCCACAGCGACTGCACGTACATACCCCAACCAGAAGCCATGGATTACAGGCAACATTCGCACAGAGCTAAAGGTAGAGCTGCTGCTTTCAAGGAGCGGGACTCTAACCCGGAAGCTTTTAAGAAATCCCTCTATGCCCTCGACGAACTATCAAACAGTCAAAGTGTCAATACAAGACTCGGATGTGGCGCGGGCTTGCTATTACAGACTACAAAGGGAAGCACAGCCGAGAGCTGCCCAGTGAGCTAAATCATTTATATGCTCGCTTCGAGGCAAGTAACGCTGACACATGCATGAGAGCATCAGCTGTTCCGGATGACTGTGTGATCACACTCTCCACAGCCGATGTGAGTAAGACCTTTAAACATGTCAACATTCACAAGGCTGCTGGACCAGACGGATTACCAGGAAGTGTACTCCG
This sequence comes from Oncorhynchus keta, assembly GCF_023373465.1. NCBI lineage: Eukaryota > Metazoa > Chordata > Actinopteri > Salmoniformes > Salmonidae > Oncorhynchus > Oncorhynchus keta. The sequence continues at coordinate 52,369,808 of NC_068442.1, forward strand.
AGCATGTGCCGACCAACTGGCAAGTGTCTTCACTGACGTTTTCAAGCTCTCCCTTTCTGAGTCTGTAATACCAACATGTTTCCAGTAGACCACCATAGTGCCTGTTCCTAAGAACACCGAGGTAACCTGCCTAAATGACTACCGACCCGTAGCACTCATGTCTGTAGCCATAAAAGGCTGGTCATGGCTCACATCAACACCATTATCCCAGAAACCCTAGACCCACTCCAATTTGCATACCGCCCCAACAGATCCACAGATGATGGAATCTCTATTGCACTCCACACTGACCTTTTGTCACATGAGATGATGCTGGAGAGACGAAGCAGGTACGGGGAGTAACGTTTAATAAATAATGAGACAAGCACAGCGTCAGCAAACAGAAACCAAGACAAAAACAATTAATGCAGCAGCAGGGAACAGACAAATATAGGGGAGGAAATAAACATGTGAGTCCAGGTGAGTCCAATAACGCTGATGTCGAGGGAGGGCAGGAACGTGTGATGCAAGGTAATCTGGCGCCCTCAAGCACCAGGGGAAAGGAAAAGCAGGAGCAGACGTGACACCTTTCCTACCTGGACAAAAGGAACACCTATGTGAGAATTCTGTTCATTGACTACAGCTCAGTGTTCAACACCATAGTTCCCACGAAGCTCATCACTAAGCTAAGGACCCTGGGACTAAACACCTCCCTCTGCAACTGGAACCTAGACTTCCTGATGGGCCGCCCCCAGGTGGTAAGGGTAGGTAACAACACATCCGCCACGCTGATCCTCAACACGGGGGCCCCTCAGTGGTGCGTGCTCAGTTCCTCTCCTGCAGTCCCTGTTCACTCGTGACTGCACAGCCAGGCATAACTCCAACAGCATCATTAAGTTTGCTGATGTCACAACAGTGGTAGGCCTGGTCACCACAACGATGAGACAGCCAATAGGGAGGAGGTCAGACTGCTCGGCCTGCGACCCCAAGTCACTACAGAGGGTTGTGCGTACGGCCCAGTACATCACCGGGGCCAAGATCCCTGTCATCCAGGACCTCTATACCAGGCGGTGTCAGAGGAAGGCCCTAGTCATAGACTGTTCTCTCTGCTACTGCACGGCAAGCGGTACTGGAGCGCCAAGTCTAGGTCCAAGAGGCTTCTAAACAGCTTCTACCCCAAGCCATAAGACTCCTGAACATCTAATCAAATGGCTACCCAGACTACTTGCACCGCCCCCCATACGCTGCTGCTACTCTCTGTTATTATCTATGCATAGCCACTTTAATAACCCTACCTGCATGTACATAACTACCTCAATTACCCGGTGCCCCCGCACATTGACACATTGACTCTATACTGGTACCCCCTGTACATAGCCTCCACATTGACTCTGTACCGGTACCCCCTGTATATAGCCTCCACATGGACTCTGTACCGGTACCTCCTGTATATAGCCTCCACATTGACTCTGTACCGGTACCTCCTGTATATAGCCTCCACATTGACTCTGTACCGTAACACCCTGTATATAGCCTCCACATTGACTCTGTACCGGTACCCCCTGTATATAACCTCCACATGGACGCTGTACCGGTGCCCCCTGTATATAGCCTCCACATGGACTCTGTACCGGTACCCCCTGTATATAGCCTCCACATTGACTCTGTACCGTAACACCCTGTATATATCCTCCACATTGACTCTGTACCGGTACCCCCTGTATATATCCTCCACATTGACTCTGTACCGTAATACCCTGTATATAGCCTCTACATTGACTCTGTACCGGTACCCCCTGTATATAGCCTCCACATTGACTCTGTACCGGTACCCCCTGTATATAGCCTCCACACTGACTCTGTACCAGTACCCCCTGTATATAGCCTCCACATTGACTCTGTACCGTAATACCCTGTATATAGCCTCCACATTGACTCTGTACCGTAATACTCTGTATATAGCCTCCACATTGACTCTGTACCGTAATACTCTGTATATAGCCTCCACATTGACTCTGTACTGTAATACCCTGTATATAGCCTCCACATTGACTCTGTACCGTAACACCCTGTATATAGCCTCCACATTGACTCTGTACCGTAATACCCTGTATATAGCCTCCACATTGACTCTGTATCGCAATACCCTGTATATATCCTCCACATTGACTCTGTACCGGTACCCCCTGTATATAGCCTCCACATTGACTCTGTACCGTAATACTCTGTATATAGCCTCCACATTGACTCTGTACCATAATACTCTGTATATAGCCTCCACATTGACTCTGTACCGTAATACCCTGTATATAGCCTCCACATGGACTCTGTATATAACCCCGCTTCTGTTATTTACTGTTGCTTTTTAATTACTTGTTTTCCTTCTCTTACTTTTTAAAACATTTTTTTTTTCTTAAAACTGCATTGCAGTTTTAAGGGCGTGTATCCGTGCCTGTATCCGCTATGGAGCCGCAGTCAAACGACCACCCCTCATCACTGTCAAACGCTCCCTAAAACACTTCTGTGAGCAGGCCTTTCTAATCGACCAGGGTATCCTGGAAGGACATTGACCTCATCCCGTCAGTTGAGGATGCCTGGTCATTCTTTAAAAGTAACTTCCTCACCATTTTAGATAAGCATGCTCCGTTCAAAAAATGCAGAACTAAGAACAGATACAGCCCTTGGTTCACTCCAGACCTGACTGCCCTCGGCCAGCACAAAAACATCCTGTGGCGGACTGCAATAGCATCGAAAAGTCCCTGTGATATGCAACTGTTCAGGGAAGTCAGGAACCAATACACGCAGTCAGTCAGGAAAGCTAAGGCCAGCTTCTTCAGGCAGAAATTTGCATCCTGTAGCTCCAACTCCAAAAAGTTCTGGGTCACTGTGAAGTCCATGGAGAACAAGAGCACCTCCTTCCAGTTGCCCACTGCACTGAGGCTAGGTAACACAGTCACCACCGATAAATCCATGATTATCGAAAACTTCAACAAGCATTTCTCAACGGCTGGCCATGCCTTCCGCCTGGCTACTCCAACCTTGGCCAACAGCTCCGCCCCCCCCGCAGCTACTCGCCCAAGCCTCTCCAGGTTCTCCTTTACCCAAATCCAGATAGCAGATGTTCTGAAAGAGCTGCAAAACCTGGACCCGTACAAATCAGCTGGGCTTGACAATCTGGACCCTCTATTTCTGAAACTATCCGCCGCCATTGTCGCAACCCCTATTACCAGCCTGTTCAACCTCTCTTTCATATCGTCTGAGATCCCCAAGGATTGGAAAGCTGCCGCAGTCATCCCCCTCTTCAAAGGGGGAGACACCCTGGACCCAAACTGTTACAGACCTATATCCATCCTGCCCTGCCTGTCTAAGGTCTTCGAAAGCCAAGTCAACAAACAGGTCACTGACCATCCTCGAATCCACCGTACCTTCTCCGCTGTGCAATCTGGTTTCCGAGCCGGTCACGGGTGCACCTCAGCCACGCTCAAGGTACTAAACGATATCATAACCGCCATCGATAAAAGACAGTACTGTGCAGCCATCTTCATCGACCTTGCCAAGGCTTTCGACTCTGTCAATCACCATATTCTTATCGGCAGACTCAGTAGCCTCGGTTTTTCTGATGACTGCCTTGCCTGGTTCACCAACTACTTTGCAGACAGAGTTCAGTGTGTCAAATCGGAGGGCATGCTGTCCGGTCCTCTGGCAGTCTCTATGGGGGTGCCACAGGGTTCAATTCTCGAGCCAACTCTTTTCTCTGTATATCTCAAATGTTGCTCTTGCTGCGGGCGATTCCCTGATCCACCTCTAGGCAGACGACACCATTCTATATACTTCCGGTCCGTCCTTGGACACTGTGCTATCTAACCTCCAAACGAGCTTCAATGCCATACAACACTCCTTCCGTGGCCTCCAACTGCTCTTAAACGATAGTAAAAACCAAATGCATGCTTTTCAACCGTTCGCTGCCTGCACCTGCACGCCTGACTAGCATCACCACCTTGGATGGTTCCTACCAAGAATATGTGGACATCTATAAGTACCTAGGTGTCTGGCTAGACTGTAAACTCTCCTTCCAGACTCATATCAAACATCTCCAATCGAAAATCAAATCTAGAGTCGGCTTTCTATTCCGCAACAAAGCCTCCTTCACTCACACCGCCAAACTTACCCTAGTAAAACTGACTATCCTACCAATCCTCGACTTCGGCGATGTCATCTACAAAATTGCTTCCAACACTCTACTCAGCAAACTGGATGCAGTTTATCACAGTGCCATCCGTTTTGTCACTAAAGCACCTTATACCACCCACCACTGCGACCTGTATGCTCTAGTCGGCTGGCCCTCGCTACATATTCGTCGCCAGACCCACTGGCTCCAGGTCATCTACAAGTCCATGCTAGGTAAAGCTCCGCCTTATCTCAGTTCACCGGTCACGATGGCAACACCCACCCGTAGCACGCGCTCCAGCAGGTGTATCTCACTGATCATCCCTAAAGCCAACACCTCATTCGGCCGCCTTTCGTTCCTGTTCTCTGCTGCCTGTGACTGGAACGAATTGCAAAAATCGCTGAAGTTGGAGACTTTTATCTCCCTCACCAACTTCAAACATCTGCTATCTGAGCAGCTAACCGATCGCTGCAGCTGTTACATAGTCTATCGGTAAATAGCCCACCCATTTTTACCTACCTCATCCCCATACTGTTTTTGTTTATTTACTTTTCTGCTCTTTTGCACACCAATATCTCTACCTGTACATGACCATCTGATCATTTATCACTCCAGTGTTAATCTACAAAATTGTAATTATTCGCCTACCTCCTCATGCCTTTTGCACACAATGTATATAGACTCCCTTTTTTTTTACTGTGTTATTGACTTGTTAATTGTTTAATTGGTTAATTGGTTAATTGTTTCCATGTGTAACTCTGTGTTGTCTGTTCACACTGCTTTGCTTTATCTTGGCCAGGTCGCAGTTGCAAATGAGAACTTGTTCTCAACTAGCCTACCTGGTTAAATAAAGGTGAAAAAAAAGTAAGCATTTCATTGTAAGATCTGTTGTATTCAGCACGTGACAAATAACATTGATATATGACGGCCGGGGTTTATTTTCTTTGGGGTGTTTGGGTTTGTCAGTAATTCAAATGGGATTTTATTCTAAAGATTGTGGCTTTGTTCCAATATCCACACTAGCAATACCACTTAGCCTCAGGCATTATACTGAGCCTGCATTCTACATGGAACACAGGCTCTGTTTGAGAAGGTTTGGTTTGAGTCCCAAATATCTCTCTTGTTCCCTATGTAGTGCACTACTTTTGAACATAGGGGCTACTTTTCCGTTTGGGATGCAACCTTGGTGAGGTGAAGTTTCCATACTGTACCATGTTGGCCGTGAATTAATAGAGTCATTAATTACAAAATGTTGTGTCAATGAGGGAATTCTACTGCATGGGAAGACTTGAACTAACAGACCAGAATAGATGTTCATTAACTAACACGTTAAAGACATGGTGGGAGTATAGCGGAGACGCGTAGACGGGGAAAACTAGGATACTCCAGCAGAAAGACAGGACAAACAAAGCAACAATGAATGATTGAAGTTCTAGACTTGTCCGTGCTGCAACTGTAAGGGGTGTGTAACCGGTGGCAGTGAAACAAGACTCTGTAAAGGGATGTGTAACTGGTAGCAGTGAAACAAGACTCTGTAAAGGGGTGTGTAACTGGTAGCAGTGAAACAAGACTCTGCAAAGGGGTGTGTAACTGGTGGCAGTGAAACAAGACTCTGTAAAGGGGTGTGTAACTGGTGGCAGTGAAACAAGACTCTGCAAAGGGGTGTGTAACTGGTGGCAGTGAAACAAGACTCTGTAAAGGGGTGTGTAACTGGTAGCAGTGAAACAAGACTCTGCAAAGGGGTGTGTAACTGGTGGCAGTGAAACAAGACTCTGTAAAGGGGTGTGTAACTGATGGCAGTGAAACAAGACTCTGTAAAGGGGTGTGTAACCGGTGGCAGTGTAACAAGACTATGTAAAGGGGTGTGTAACTGGTGGCAGTGAAACAAGACTCTGCAAAGGGGTGTGTAACTGGTGGCAGTGAAACAAGACTCTGTAAAGGGGTGTGTAACTGGTGGCAGTGAAACAAGACTCTGTAAAGGGGTGTGTTGCAGTGAAACAAGACTCTGTAAAGGGGTGTGTAACTGGTGGCAGTGAAACAAGACTCTGTAAAGGGGTGTGTAACTGGTGGCAGTGAAACAAGACTCTGTAAAGGGGTGTGTAACTGGTGGCAGTGAAACAAGACTCTGTAAAGGGGTGTGTAACTGGTGGCAGTGAAACAAGACTCTGTAAAGGGGTGTGTAACTGGTGGCAGTGAAACAAGACTCTGTAAAGGGGTGTGTAACTGGTGGCAGTGAAACAAGACTCTGTAAAGGGGTGTGTAACTGGTGGCAGTGAAACAAGACTCTGTAAAGGGGTGTGTAACTGGTGGCAGTGAAACAAGACTCTGTAAAGGGGTGTGTTGCAGTGAAACAAGACTCTGTAAAGGGGTGTGTAACTGGTGGCATTGAAACAAGACTCTGTAAAGGGGTGTGTAACTGGTGGCAGTGAAACAAGACTCTGTAAAGGGGTGTGTAACTGGTGGCAGTGAAACAAGACTCTGTAAAGGGGTGTGTAACTGGTGGCAGTGAAACAAGACTCTGTAAAGGGGTGTGTTGCAGTGAAACAAGACTCTGTAAAGGGGTGTGTAACTGGTGGCATTGAAACAAGACTCTGTAAAGGGGTGTGTAACAGACAGCACTGTGCTCTGTCCATCCATCTACCCCTCCAATATGCTGGGTCCATCCATTCACAGGCCTCTACCAAGGTGTCAGGCCTCCACCGAGGTGGCAGGCCTCTACCGAGGTGTCAGGGCTCTACCGAGGTGTCAGGCCTCTGCCGAGGTGGCAGGGCTCTACCGAGGTGTCAGGCCTCTACCAAGGTGTCAGGCCTCCACCGAGGTGTCAGGGCTCTACCGAGGTGTCAGGCCTCTACCGAGGTGTCAGGCCTCTACCGAGGTTGCAGGCCTCTACCGAGGTGTCAGGGCTCTACCCGAGGTGGCAGGCCTCTACCGAGGTGGCAGGGCTCTACCTAGGTGTCAGGCCTCGACCGAGATGTCAGGGCTCTACCGAGGTGTCAGGCCTCTACCGAGGTGTCAGGGCTCTACCGAGGTGTCAGGCCTCTACCGAGGTGTCAGGCCTCTACCGAGGTTGCAGGCCTCTACCGAGGTGTCAGGCCTCTACCGAGGTGTCAGGGCTCTACCGAGGTGTCAGGCCTCTACCGAGGTGTCAGGGCTCTACCGAGGTGTCAGGGCTCTACCGAGGTGTCAGGCCTCTACCGAGGTGTCACTCTACCGAGGTGTCAGGCCTCTACCGAGGTGTCAGGCCTCTACCGAGGTGTCACTCTACCGAGGTGTCAGGCCTCTACCGAGGTGTCACTCTACCGAGGTGTCAGGCCTCTACCGAGGTGTCAGGGCTCTACCGAGGTGTCAGGGCTCTACCAAGGTGTCAGGCCTCTACCGAGGTGTCAGGCCTCTACCGAGGAGGTGGCAGGATCGAACACTGTATTTCCAGTTCTTTCTGTTTTTCATCCCAATGTGAAAAGAGCAGCAGGATGGAAAATAGAAATGGTTGTGTTGCACTGCGACTCTCTACCTCACGATTTCACTCAATGCTGCTTGGACAGAACTTTAACCTCCCTAGAAATGTATCACACTACAATACTATTCTTCCTCAGTACACTCCTCACTGCTGCTGGGCAGAACTTTAGGCTCCCTACGAATTACCACATTGTCTCTTGTCTCATTAGCTCTAAGCTAACCATAGCAACTAAACAGTAGCAGAACCGGTCGCCGATGGCCCCGCTTAAAACGCCTCACGTTGAATGCAACGTGTCATTAGGAAGACGATAATTGATGTTTTGGTTGCTAGAGAGCGTTAGGGGAAATTAGTTTTAATTTATCTGTCATTTGGCATATCTTGTTGAAATTAATTTTTTGCGCCCGAATAAGACTGTTCACCGTGGAGGCTCGTATGCTTTATTAGCAAGATGTATCATTGATCTCAAATGACTCAGACATTTCACTTGTTATTGTTCTTTCGTCTCAATGTGAGTAGATTTCACTCGTGTTACATCACACAGTAGGTTCTGTGCATACTAGTCCCATCGGGCGGCGCACAATTGGCCTCAGCGTCGTCCGGGTTACGGTTTGGCCGGGGTTGGCCGTCATTGTAAAATAAGAATTTGTTCTTAACTGACTTGCCAAGTTAAATAAATGTGAAATAAAATGTTAAATATATGTTAGGTAAATGTTAAATAAATGTTAGATAATGTTAGGTAAATGTTAAATAAATGTTAGATAATGTTAGGTAAATGTTAAATAAATGTTAGATAATGTTAGGTAAATGTTAAATAAATGTTAGATAATGTTAGGTAAATGTTAAATAAATGTTAGATTATGTTAGGTAAATGTTAAATAAATGTTAGATAAATGTTAGATAAATGTTAAATAAATGTTAAATAAATGTTAGGTAAATGTTAAATAAATGTTAGATAAATGTTAAATAAATGTTAGGTAAATGTTAAATAAATGTTAGATAAATGTTGGATAAATGTTAAATAAATGTTAGATAAATGTTAAATAAATGTTAAATAAATGTTAGGTAAATGTTGGATAAATGTTAGATAAATGTTGGATAAATGTTAAATAAATGTTAAATAAATGTTAGGTAAATGTTAAATAAATGTTAGATAAATGTTGGATAAATGTTAAATAAATGTTAAATATATGGGAACCTCTAACACTGGAAATCTGACTGGTGAACTCATGGGTATTTCTGTGATGTTTCATCATGCTCTGTCATGTTCAGTGGCGCACAAAGGACAAATTAGTGTTTCTTATTGGACAAGTCCAGGAACGTTACTTCCTGTTTCAGTCAGTTTTCTTCAGTTTGGTACCAAGTGAACATTACCCAACATTCCCTTGTTCTCTGCAGGACGGTGGCCGCCACCAACATGAACGAAACCAGCAGTCGCTCCCACGCCGTGTTCAACATTATCTTCACCCAGAAACGCCTCGACGCTGAGACTGATAACACCTCAGAGAAGGTAGGAAGGGCACCGCGTCTCAGCCCGAGGGGTCTCTCTTCATATACAGTACAATAAAATGCAACCAGAGCTCGCTCTCCTCATCCCTTCTAAAAAAATATCAGAGGGATGCCAAAGAGAAGGGATGGGAGGAGTTTGAGAAAACTACGTTTGAGATTCATCCCATCTCCCTTAGCTGCTTGAACTCTGTGACTTTAAGCCTGTTGAGAAAAAAAAAGCTATTCGTCGCTGTTTTTGCTACCAGTTGTGGGGCTGCCGCTTGCCTCTGAGTCTGACGGCTCTTGGAAATGTGTCCGTGGCATTGTGAGGGAGGGTGTCTTGTGCCAACTGTTGAATGAATTAGTTTTGAAAATAAATGACTTTGGCTGGCGTTTTCAGTCAACTCGTGCCTTTTCTCTGTGCTACCATTGATGTTTTCTGTCACAGGTCAGCAAAATCAGCCTGGTGGATTTGGCCGGCAGCGAGAGGGCCGACTCCACAGGCGCCAAGGGGACCAGGCTCAAGGTGAGACGTTCTCCTTCCTCTTCCTCCTCCTCCTCTCCCTCTGCCTCTCTGTTACATGCTTTTCACGTTTTTAGTCTATTTGTTAATGTGTAATGAATACATTTAAAATCTAGGATATACTGCTGGCAGTGAGGACCCCTATACCTAGGGAAGTGATTGAGCTGCTGTTGACTATATTAACCATGTTGACCATGTTGACCATGTTGACTATATTAACCATGTTGACCATGTTGACTATATTGACCATGTTGACCATGTTGACTATATTAACCATGTTGACCATGTTGACTATATTAACCATGTTGACCATGTTGACTATATTAACCATGTTGACCATGTTGACTATATTAACCATGTTGACCATGTTGACTATATTGACCATGTTGACCATGTTGACTATATTAACCATGTTGACCATGTTGACTATATTAACCATGTTGACCATGTTGACTATATTAACCATGTTGACCATGTTGACCATATTGACCATGTTGACCATATCGATCATGTTGACCATATTGACCATGTTGACCATGTTGACCATGTTGACCATATTGGCCATGTTGACCATGTTGACCATGTTGACCATATTGACCATGTTGACCATATCGATCATGTTGACCATGTTGGTCATGTTGACCATATTGACCATGTTGGTCATGTTGACCATGTTGGTCATGTTGACCATATTGACCATGTTGGTCATGTTGACCATGTTGGTCATGTTGACCATATTGACCATGTTGGTCATATTGACCATGTTGGTCATGTTGACCATGTTGACCATGTTGACCATATTGACCATATTGATCATGTTGACCATGCTGGTCATGTTGGTCATGTTGAACATGTTGACCATATTGACCATGTTGGTCATGTTGACCATGTTGACCATATCGATCATGTTGACCATGTTACATATGTTGGTCATATTGACCATGTTGACCATATCGATCATGTTGACCATGTTACATATGTCGGTCATATTGACCATGTTGACTATATTAACCATGTTGACCATGTTGACTATATTAACCATGTTGACCATGTTAGTCATGTTGACCATGTTAGTCATATTGACCATATTGACCATGTTGACCATGTTGACCATGTTAGTCATGTTGACCATGTTAGTCATGTTGACCATGTTGGTCATGTTGACCATATTGAGACCATGTTGACCATATTTACCATGTTGGTCATATTAACCATGTTGACCATATTGACCATGTTAGTCATATTGACCATGTTGACCATATTTACCATGTTGGTCATATTAACCATGTTGACCATATTGACCATGTTAGTCATATTGACCATGTTGACCATATTGACAATGTTGGCCATATTGACCATGTTGACCATATTGACCATGTTAGTCATGTTGACCATGTTAGTCATGTTGACCATGTTAGTCATGTTGACCATGTTGGTCATGTTGACCATATTGACCATGTTGGTCATGTTGACCATGTTGACCATGTTGGTCATGTTGACCATGTTGACCATATTGACCATGTTGACCATATTGACCATGTTGGTCATGTTGACCATGTTAGTCATGTTGACCATATCGATCATGTTGACCATGTTACATATGTTGGTCATGTTGGTCATGTTGACCATGTTAGTCATGTTGACCATGTTAGTCATGTTGACCATGTTGACCATGTTGGCCATATTGACCATGTTAGTCATGTTGACCATGTTGACCATGTTAGTCATGTTGACCATGTTGACCATGTTGGTCATGTTGACCATATTGATCATGTTGGTCATGTTGACCATGTTGACCATATTGACCATGTTGGTCATATTGACCATGTTGACCATGTTGACCATGTTGACCATATTGACCATATTGACCATGTTGGTCATATTGACCATGTTGACCATGTTGACCATGTTGACCATGTTGACCATGTTGGTCATATTGACCATGTTGACCATATTGACCATGTTGGTCGTATTGACCATGTTGGTCATGTTGACCATGTTGACCATATTGACCATGTTGGTCATATTGACCATGTTGGTCATATTGACCATGTTGGTCATGTTGACCATGTTGGTCATGTGGACCATGTTGGTCATATTGACCATGTTGACCATGTTGACCATGTTGACCATGTTGGTCATGTGGACCATGTTGGTCATATTGACCATGTTGACCATGTTGACCATGTTGGTCATATTGACCATGTTGACCATATTACTCCTTGACTGCTACAGGAAGGAGCGAACATCAACAAATCACTGACCACTCTGGGGAAAG
>NC_068442.1:52386697-52424197 GCF_023373465.1 Oncorhynchus keta
ATGTTAGCAGGATCAGTATGTTAGCAGGACCAGTATGTTAGCAGGATCAGTATGTTAGCACGACCAGTATGTTAGCAGGACCAGTATGTTAGCAGAACCAGTATGTTAGCAGGACCAGTATGTTAGCAGGACCAGTATGTTAGCACCACCAGTGTGTTAGCACCACCAGTATGTTAGCAGGACCAGTATGTTAGCAACTCCAGTATATTAGCTTCACCAGCATGTTAGCATGACCAGTATGTTAGCAGGACCAGTAAGTTAGCGACACCAGTATGTTAGCAGAACCAGTATGTGAGCAGCACCAGTATGTTAGCAGAACCAGTATGTTAGCAGGGCCAATATGTTAGCAGTGCCAGTATGTTAGCAGCACCAGTATGTTAGCAGGACCAGTATGGTAGCATGACCAGTATATTAGCAGAACCAGTATGTTAGCAGGACCAGTTTGTCAGCAGGACCAGTATGTTAGCAGAACCAGTATGTTAGTAGGACCAGTATGTTAGCATTACGAGTATATTAGCAGAACCAGTATGTTAGCAGGACCAGTATGTTAGCAAGACCAGTGTGTTAGCAGGACCAGTATGTTAGCTTCACCAGTATGTTAGCAGGACCTGTTTTTTTGCAGGACCAGTATGTTAGCACCACCAGTATGTTAGCAGGACCAGTATGTTTGCAAGACCAGTGTGTTAGCAGGACCAGTATGTTAGCAGGACCAGTATGTTAGCTTCACCAGTATGTTAGCAGGACCAGTATGTTAGCAGGACCAGTATGTTAACAGGACCAGTATGTTAACACCACCAGTATGTTAGAAGGACCAGTATGTTAGCACCTCCAGTATATTAGCTTCACCAGCATGTTAGCATGACCATTATGTTAGCAGGACCAGTAAGTTAGCGACACCAGTATGTTAGCAGAACCAGTACGTGAGCAGCACCAGTATGTTGGCAGAACCAGTATGTTAGCAGGGCCAGTATGTTTGCAGGGCCAGTATGTTAGCAGCACCAGTGTGTTAGCAGGACCAGTATGTTAGCATGACGAGTATATTAGCAGAACCAGTATGTTAGCAGGACCAGTATGTTAGCAAGACGAGTATATTAGCAGAACCAGTATGTTAGCAGGACCAGTATGTTAGCAGGACCAGTATGTTAGCAGGACCAGTATGTTAGCAGGACCAGTATGTTAGCACCACCAGTATGTTAGCAGGACCAGTATGTTAGCAAGACCAGTGTGTTAGCAGGACCAATATGTTAGCAGGACCAGTATGTTAGCAAGACCAGTGTGTTAGCAGGACCAGTATGTTAGTAGGACCAGTATGTTAGCATGACGAGTATATTAGCAGAACCAGTATGTTAGCAGGACCAGTATGTTAGCAAGACCAGTGTGTTAGCAGGACCAGTATGTTAGCAAGACCAGTGTGTTAGCAGGACCAGTATGTTAGCAGGACCAGTATGTTAGCACCTCCAGTATATTAGCTTCACCAGCATGTTAGCATGACCATTATGTTAGCAGGACCAGTAAGTTAGCGACACCAGTATGTTAGCAGAACCAGTACGTGAGCAGCACCAGTATGTTGGCAGAACCAGTATGTTAGCAGGGCCAGTATGTTTGCAGGGCCAGTATGTTAGCAGCACCAGTGTGTTAGCAGGACCAGTATGTTAGCATGACGAGTATATTAGCAGAACCAGTATGTTAGCAGGACCAGTATGTTAGCAAGACGAGTATATTAGCAGAACCAGTATGTTAGCAGGACCAGTATGTTAGCAAGACCAGTGTGTTAGCAGGACCAGTATGTTAGCAGGACCAGTATGTTAGCAGGACCAGTATGTTAGCACCACCAGTATGTTAGCAGGACCAGTATGTTAGCAAGACCAGTGTGTTAGCAGGACCAATATGTTAGCAGGACCAGTATGTTAGCAAGACCAGTGTGTTAGCAGGACCAGTATGTTAGTAGGACCAGTATGTTAGCATGACGAGTATATTAGCAGAACCAGTATGTTAGCAGGACCAGTATGTTAGCAAGACCAGTGTGTTAGCAGGACCAGTATGTTAGCAAGACCAGTGTGTTAGCAGGACCAGTATGTTAGCAGGACCAGTATGTTAGCTTCACTGGTTTTAGCAGGACCAGTATGTTAGCAGGACCAGTATGTTAGCTTCACCAGTATAGTATGTTAGCAGGGCCAGTATGTTAGCAGGGCCAGTATGTTAGCAGCACCAGTATGTTAGCAGGACCAGTATGTTAGCATGACCAGTATATTAGCAGAACCAGTATGTTAGCAGGACCAGTTTGTCAGCAGGACCAGTATGTTAACAGGACCAGTATGTTAACACCACCAGTATGTTAGAAGGACCAGTATGTTAGCACCTCCAGTATATTAGCTTCACCAGCATGTTAGCATGACCATTATGTTAGCAGGACCAGTAAGTTAGCGACACCAGTATGTTAGCAGAACCAGTACGTGAGCAGCACCAGTATGTTGGCAGAACCAGTATGTTAGCAGGGCCAGTATGTTTGCAGGGCCAGTATGTTAGCAGCACCAGTGTGTTAGCAGGACCAGTATGTTAGCATGACGAGTATATTAGCAGAACCAGTATGTTAGCAGGACCAGTATGTTAGCAAGACGAGTATATTAGCAGAACCAGTATGTTAGCAGGACCAGTATGTTAGCAAGACCAGTGTGTTAGCAGGACCAGTATGTTAGCAGGACCAGTATGTTAGCAGGACCAGTATGTTAGCACCACCAGTATGTTAGCAGGACCAGTATGTTAGCAAGACCAGTGTGTTAGCAGGACCAATATGTTAGCAGGACCAGTATGTTAGCAAGACCAGTGTGTTAGCAGGACCAGTATGTTAGTAGGACCAGTATGTTAGCATGACGAGTATATTAGCAGAACCAGTATGTTAGCAGGACCAGTATGTTAGCAAGACCAGTGTGTTAGCAGGACCAGTATGTTAGCAAGACCAGTGTGTTAGCAGGACCAGTATGTTAGCAGGACCAGTATGTTAGCACCTCCAGTATATTAGCTTCACCAGCATGTTAGCATGACCATTATGTTAGCAGGACCAGTAAGTTAGCGACACCAGTATGTTAGCAGAACCAGTACGTGAGCAGCACCAGTATGTTGGCAGAACCAGTATGTTAGCAGGGCCAGTATGTTTGCAGGGCCAGTATGTTAGCAGCACCAGTGTGTTAGCAGGACCAGTATGTTAGCATGACGAGTATATTAGCAGAACCAGTATGTTAGCAGGACCAGTATGTTAGCAAGACGAGTATATTAGCAGAACCAGTATGTTAGCAGGACCAGTATGTTAGCAAGACCAGTGTGTTAGCAGGACCAGTATGTTAGCAGGACCAGTATGTTAGCAGGACCAGTATGTTAGCACCACCAGTATGTTAGCAGGACCAGTATGTTAGCAAGACCAGTGTGTTAGCAGGACCAATATGTTAGCAGGACCAGTATGTTAGCAAGACCAGTGTGTTAGCAGGACCAGTATGTTAGTAGGACCAGTATGTTAGCATGACGAGTATATTAGCAGAACCAGTATGTTAGCAGGACCAGTATGTTAGCAAGACCAGTGTGTTAGCAGGACCAGTATGTTAGCAAGACCAGTGTGTTAGCAGGACCAGTATGTTAGCAGGACCAGTATGTTAGCTTCACTGGTTTTAGCAGGACCAGTATGTTAGCAGGACCAGTATGTTAGCTTCACCAGTATAGTATGTTAGCAGGGCCAGTATGTTAGCAGGGCCAGTATGTTAGCAGCACCAGTATGTTAGCAGGACCAGTATGTTAGCATGACCAGTATATTAGCAGAACCAGTATGTTAGCAGGACCAGTTTGTCAGCAGGACCAGTATGTTAGCAGAACCAGTATGTTAGTAGGACCAGTATGTTAGCATGACGAGTATATTAGCAGGACCAGTATGTTAGCAGGACCAGTATGTTAGCAGGACCAGTATGTTAGCTTCACTGGTATGTTAGCAGGACCAGTATGTTAGCTTCACCAGTGTGTTAGCAGGACCAGTATATTAGCAGGACCAGTATGTTAGCAGGACCAGTATGTTAGCTTCACCAGTATGTTAGTAGCATCTGTTCAGCTAACACTGAGTGAATGAGTTAGTCCCTCACTGTGTTCTCCTGTCTCTAACTGTGTTCTCCTTTGTCTGTATTTCTGTCTCTCTCTTTCTCTCCCAGCGTACAAGGGGCCAGCTCTTGGCACTGATGTTGCTGGTTTGAAATGTGTGTTTCTATATTTCTCTACTGTTTATCTCTATACGGTTTATCTCTCTACTGTTTCTCTCTCTACTGTTTCTATATCTCTCTACTGTTTATCTCTCTACTGTTTATCTCTCTACTGTTTCTATATCTCTCTACTGTTTCTATATCTCTCTACTGTTTATCTCACTACTGTTTATCTCTCTACTGTTTCTATATCTCTCTACTGTTTATCTCTCTACTGTTTATCTCTCTACTGTTTTCACTCTGTTCTCCTGTCTCTACTGTGTTCTCCTGTCTCTCACTGTGTTCACCTGTCTCTCACTGTGTTCTCCGGTCTCTCACTGTGTTCTCCTGTCTCTCACTGTGTTCTCCTATATTTTACTGTGTTCTCCTTTGTCTGTCTTTCTGTCTCTCTCTTTCTTTCTCTCCCAGCGTACAAGGGGCCAGCTCTTGGCACTGATGTTGCTGGTTTGAAATGTGTGTTTCTATATTTCTCTACTGTTTCTATATCTCTCTACTGTTTCTATATCTCTCTACTGTTTATCTCTCTACTGTTTCTCTCTCTACTGTTTCTATATCTCTCTACTGTTTCTCTCTACAGTTTATCTCTCTACTGTTTCTCTCTCTACTGTTTCTATATCTCTCTACTGTTTCTCTCTACTGTTTCTCTCTCTACTGTTTCTATATCTCTCTACTGTTTCTCTCTCTACTGTTTCTCTCTCTACTGTTTCTATATCTCTCTACTGTTTATCTCTCTACTGTTTCTCTCTCTACTGTTTCTATATCTCTCTACTGTTTATCTCTCTACTGTTTCTCTCTCTACTGTTTATCTCTCTACTGTTTCTATATCTCTATACGGTTTATCTCTCTACTGTTTCTCTCTACTGTTTATCTCTCTACTGTTTCTATATCTCTCTACTGTTTCTCTCTCTACTGTTTCTCTCTCTACTGTTTCTATATCTCTCTACTGTTTATCTCTCTACTGTTTCTCTCTCTACTGTTTCTATATCTCTCTACTGTTTATCTCTCTACTGTTTCTCTCTCTACTGTTTATCTCTACTGTTTATCTCTCTACTGTTTCTATATCTCTCTACTGTTTCTCTCTCTACTGTTTCTCTCTCTACTGTTTATCTCTCTACTGTTTCTCTCTCTACTGTTTCTATATCTCTCTACTGTTTATCTCTCTACTGTTTCTCTCTACAGTTTCTCTCTCTACTGTTTCTCTCTACTGTTTATCTCTCTACTGTTTCTATATCTCTCTACTGTTTCTCTCTCTACTGTTTCTATATCTCTCTACTGTTTCTCTCTCTACTGTTTCTATATCTCTCTACTGTTTCTCTCTCTAATGTTTCTATATCTCTCTACTGTTTCTCTCTACAGTTTCTCTCTACTGTTTCTCTCTCTTCTGTTTATCTCTCTACTGTTTCTCTCTCTACTGTTTCTCTCTCTACTGTTTCTATATCTCTCTACTGTTTCTCTCTCTACTGTTTATCTCTCTACTGTTTCTCTCTCTACTGTTTCTCTCTCTACTGTTTCTCTCTACTGTTTCTCTCTACTGTTTCTATATCTCTCTACTGTTTCTCTCTACTGTTTCTATATCTCTCTACTGTTTATCTCCCTACTGTTTCTCTCTACTGTTTCTATATCTCTCTACTGTTTCTCTCTACTGTTTCTATATCTCTCTACTGTTTCTATATCTCTCTACTGTTTATCTCTCTACTGTTTATCTCTCTACTGTTTCTATATATCTCTACGGTTTCTCTCTCTACTGTTTATCTCTCTACTGTTTCTATATATCTCTACGGTTTCTCTCTCTACTGTTTATCTCTCTACTGTTTCTCTCTCTACTGTTTATCTCTCTACTGTTTTCACTCTGTTCTCCTGTCTCTACCGTGTTCTCCGGTCTCTCACTGTGTTCTCCTGTCTCTCATTGTGTTCTCCTGTCTCTCACTGGGTTCTCCTATATTTTACTGTGTTCTCCTTTGTCTGTCTTTCTGTCTCTCTCTTTCTCTCCCAGCGTACAAGGGGCCAGCTCTTGGCACTGACGTTGCTGGTTTGAAATGTGTGTTTCTATATTTCTCTACTGTTTATCTCTCTACTGTTTCTATATTTCTCTACTGTTTATCTCTATACGGTTTATCTCTCTACTGTTTCTCTCTCTACTGTTTCTCTCTATGCTGTTTCTCTCTCTACTGTTTCTCTCTACTGTTTATATATTTCTCTACTGTTTCTATATTTCTCTACTGTTTCTCTCTACTGTTTATCTCTCTACTGTTTCTATATCTCTCTACTGTTTATCTCTCTACTGTTTCTCTCTATGCTGTTTCTCTCTCTACTGTTTCTCTCTACTGTTTATATATTTCTCTACTGTTTCTATATTTCTCTACTGTTTCTCTCTCTACTGTTTATCTCTCTACGGTTTCTATATTTCTCTACTGTTTATCTCTCTACTGTTTATCTCTACTTTTTATATCTCTACTGTTTCTCTCTACTGTTTCTCTCTACTGTTTATCTCTCTACTGTTCCTCTCTACTGTTTCTCTCTACTGTTTATCTCTCTACTGTTTCTATATCTCTCTACTTTTTCTCTCTACTGTTTCTCTCTACTGTTTATCTCTCTACTGTTTCTATATCTACTGTTTATCTCTCTACTGTTTCTCTCTACTGTTTCTCTCTATGCTGTTTATCTCTCTACTTTTTCTCTCTACTGTTTCTCTCTACTGTTTCTCTCTCTACTGTTTCTCTCTACTGTTTCATCTCTCTACTTTTTCTCTCTACTGTTTCTCTCTCTACTGTTTATCTCTCTACTGTTTATCTCTACTGTTTATCTCTCTACTGTTTATCTCTACTGTTTCTCTCTCTACTGTTTATCTCTCTACGGTTTCTATATTTCTCTACTGTTTATCTCTCTACTGTTTATCTCTACTTTTTATATCTCTACTGTTTCTCTCTACTGTTTCTCTCTACTGTTTATCTCTCTACTGTTCCTCTCTACTGTTTCTCTCTACTGTTTATCTCTCTACTGTTTCTATATCTACTGTTTATCTCTCTACTGTTTCTCTCTACTGTTTCTCTCTATGCTGTTTATCTCTCTACTTTTTCTCTCTACTGTTTCTCTCTACTGTTTCTCTCTCTACTGTTTCTCTCTACTGTTTCATCTCTCTACTTTTTCTCTCTACTGTTTCTCTCTACTGTTTCATCTCTCTACTGTTTCTCTCTACTGTTTCTCTCTCTACTGTTTATCTCTCTACTGTTTATCTCTCTACTGTTTATCTCTATGCTGTTTATCTCTACTGTTTCTCTCTACTGTTTCTCTCTACTGTTTCTCTCTCTACTGTTTATCTCTCTACTGTTTATCTGTCTGGCTTTAGGCTGTTTCTTTGTCTGTCCTCTTCGCTCCGTGCTGCTTAGCATCGACAGCATGTTCTTATAGCTGTACTCTGCTGCACCAGATTAATGACTAATCATTGAGATAATCAACTATTATTTCTTATTGCCCAGGAAAATATTGATCACAACCAATCAGTACCAGATCAACAAGTACATGTGGCTTGCCTTAGAGGTCAGCCTGGTTGCTAGTACGCTATCTGCTAGAAAACACCTAAGACATATCAGATGCATTTCTGGGCTTGGACAGTAGGTGCAGTTTCCCTCTGGTGTTAGAGACATTAGCTTTATCGCTTGTGTCCAGAGTTCAGAAAAGGCGACCTATACAGCAGTATGTTTTCAGAACCTCACTCAGCCAGCCGTCGTACAGTTTGGAAGAGATGTACAGTGGGCCTCATTATGTAGCCTACAGACTACAGGCTGGAGTAGGGAGGAAACGGCAAACATGCATTCGGATAATTAACTGTACATTCGAGTAGATTGATTCTCAGATAGAGGTCTGAGTGACAGACTAGGGGCCCTTAAAGCAACACCAGTAAGCCATGCTCATCTTACACTGAGTTACTGATTGATTCTATCACAGAGTTTGTTCATCTGTCTCTCTCTCTCTCTCTGTGTCTCTCTCTCTCTGTGTCTCTGTCTCTCTCTCTATCTGTCTCTCTCTGTCTCTCTCTCTCTCTCTCTCTCTCTCTCTCTCTCGTCTCTCTCTCTCTCTCTCTCTCTCTCTCTCTCTCTCTCTCTCTCTCTCTCTCTCTCTCTCTCTCTCTCTCTCTCTCTCTCTCTCTCTCTCTCTCTCTCTCTCTCTCTCTCTCTCTCTCTCTCTCTCTCTCTCTCTCTCTCTCTCTCACCTCCTCTTTCTGGCTTTCTGTTTTTCCTCTCTCAGCGTACAAGGGGCCTCCCGGCACGGACGTTGCTGGTTTGAAATGTGTGTTAATGTTAATGTTTCTTAATTTGTCTCTCTGCTGTGTTTTTGGCTGTCCTCTTATACGCTTCGCTCCATGGCACCTTTAGCAGCACCAGAGTAATGTGACAATAGTTGTACTCTCTGCAGCACCAGAGTAATGTGACAATAGATGTACTCTCTGCAGCACCAGAGTAATGTGTCAATAGATGTACTCTCTGCAGCACCAGAGTAATGTGACAATAGTTGTACTCTCTGCAGCACCAGAGTAATGTGTCAATAGTTGTACTCTCTGCAGCACCAGAGTAATGTGTCAATAGTTGTACTCTCTGCAGCACCAGAGTAATGTGTCAATAGTTGTACTCTCTGCAGCACCAGAGTAATGTGTCAATAGTTGTACTCTCTGCAGCACCAGAGTAATGTGTCAATAGTTGTACTCTCTGCAGCACCAGAGTAATGTGACAATAGTTGTACTCTCTGCAGCACCAGAGTAATGTGACAATAGTTGTACTCTCTGCAGCACCAGAGTAATGTGACAATCGTTGTACTCTCTGCAGCACCAGAGTAATGTGACAATCGTTGATTATTAATTAATTGATTAATAATCAGTTAATTAATCAAAGGTTGTTCAAAATGCCAAGGAAAATATTGATCATGATCAATCATGTGCACATGTATGTATCAGATCAACAAGGACACGTGGCCTTCGGGCAGACTTGCTCTAGAGGTCAGCCTGGTTGTTAGTAGGCTATCTGCTAGAAAATACCTAAGAGATATCAGATGCATTTCTGGGCTTGGACAGTAGGTGCTGTTTCCCTCTGGTGCTGTAGAGATGCTCTTGTGGACTGGGCTCATATAGCTTTATCGCTGGTGTCCAGAGTTCAGGAAGGCGACCAACGGCAGTATGTTTTTTTTTTAATGTTTTTTTTTACGGAAATATATATTCTGTTACAGCAGTTCTATGTGACAACCTTAATCAATTTCCTGAGGTAACGGGAAATGACTCCTTAATAAGGTAAACACTTCATATATTTTACGCCCCAGCTGTCCTTTTTATCACAGGAAATTGGTGTTTTGCTACTGTGTGTTTAATACCAGTATTACCGAACAGATGGCGACAGACTTCAGGGTGTAAGAAGTGGTACATGTGTCATCTTGACTGGCAGGCGCAACAGGAAGGACCCAGACTGGTGATTCGGTCTACTTTGACTCTCGGTGTGTTGGTATGGCAACACCTACCTACCTGCAGTGCTGAGACTCATTGTTTTCCATAGGAGGTGACATATACCGTTTGCTATATTGTGCACTGTGATAAATTCATAGCCTGTGGAATAGATATTTGAGACCAATTCTGAGACAACAAAAAAAAATCACCTATATTTCAGTGTGATGAATCTATTAGTAAAATCTTGATTGACAAGGAATTTCCTCATCTTATACAGTCCACGGGTACGTCCCAAGTGGCATCATAATCCCTACTACCTTTGTCCAAAGCCCTATGGGCCCTGGTCGAATGTAGTGCACTATAATAGGGAATAGGGTGCCACTTGGGACTATGTTCTAAATAGTTGTCAAGGAGACCTTCCTTCCTCTCTGAAGTATAGTACTATGGAGAGACCAGGAAGGAAACCACATCCCCTCTCTCTGTAGTATAGTACTGTGGAGAGACCAGGAAGGAAACCACATCCCCTCTCTCTGTAGTATAGTACTGTGGAGAGACCAGGAAGGAAACCACATCCCCTCTCTCTGTAGTATAGTACTGTGGAGAGACCAGGAAGGAAACCACATCCCCTCTCTCTGTAGTATAGTACTGTGGAGAGACCAGGAAGGAAACCACATCCCCTCTCTCTGTAGTATAGTACTGTGGAGAGACCAGGAAGGAAACCACATCCCCTCACTCTGTAGTATAGTACTATGGAGAGACCAGGAAGGAAACCCCATCCCCATCAGTACAGTAGATAATCTTGATGTGGACTCCTCCCATGATTAACAAAGAATCTCAACCTCAATATACAGTATAGTCAGTCCTTGTTCTATTTTGTTATCAGTTATCAGTTTTTGTCGGCCTCCGTTCCACTCTTGAAGTAGAAATTTATTTCCCTGTTCCAATAATGGATTTACTAACAATTGTTTTTATTTTTTTTATTATTTTTTTTACAGTAGCTGTCAGAGCAGTTAGTGATCCTGACTAGCTTTTTAGACGTCATTCGATATCCAAAGTAGTCGTGTCTCGGTGCACCCACAGCACTCCAGTCTTGATGGTCTTCTGTGGTTCTTCCCCATGGTATTTCATCATTAGATTACATTGATGGAGCGTTGGATATGAGGAAAGGAAACCTCTCAGTGAAGAGGCTGGTATTGTATGTGCTCTTCCCGTGGTGTTACATCATTAGATTTAAAAAACTTTTTTTTATTTTTTAAAGAAACGGGTAGTTTGGATCCTGGATGCAGATTGGTTAATCCATAGGTAATGACTGTTTGCTGCATATCATATTTCCTTCATGGGTAGTTTGATATAGACCTTGGCCATATGGTCTGAATAGGACTTTATGCTAACACGTGCGCTCTATGCAAAATAACGCTCATATTTCCTTTCAGAGTGTTTGTCCGTGGATGAAAGAGAGTCAAAGCATGTCGTAGCCATGTCGTAGCCTTGTCATAGCCACGTCGTAGCCTTGTCGTAGCCATGTCGTAGCCTTGTCGTAGCCACGTAGTAGCCACGTCGTAGCCTTGTCGTAGCCTTGTCGTAGCCTTGTCGTAGCCACATCGTAGCCTTGTCGTAGCCATGTAGTAGCCATGTAGTAGCCACGTCGTAGCCATGTCGTAGCCACGTCGTAGCCTTGTCGTAGCCATGTAGTAGCCACGTCGTAGCCTTGTCGTAGCCATGTAGTAGCCATGTAGTAGCCACGTCGTAGCCACGTCGTAGCCTTGTCGTAGCCATGTAGTAGCCATGTAGTAGCCACGTCGTAGCCTTGTCGTAGCCTTGTCGTAGCCTTGTCGTAGCCACGTCGTAGCCTTGTCGTAGCCATGTCATAGCCATGTCGTAGCCATGTCGTAGCCTTGTCATAGCCACGTCGTAGCCACGTCGTAGCCTTGTCGTAGCCTTGTCGTAGCCTTGTCGTAGCCATGTCGTAGCCATGTCGTAGCCTTGTCGTAGCCATGTCATAGCCATGTCGTAGCCTTGTCGTAGCCTTGTCGTAGCCATGTCGTAGCCATGTCGTAGCCATGTCGTAGCCATGTCGTAGCCTTGTCGTAGCCATGTCATAGCCATGTTGTAGCCTTGTCGTAGCCTTGTCGTAGCCATGTCGTAGCCATGTCGTAGCCTTGTCGTAGCCACGTAGTAGCCACGTCGTAGCCTTGTCGTAGCCATGTCGTAGCCTTGTCGTAGCCATGTCGTAGCCTTGTCGTAGCCTTGTCGTAGCCTTGTCGTAGCCATGTCGTAGCCATGTCGTAGCCTTGTCGTAGCCACGTCGTAGCCATGTCGTAGCCTTGTCGTAGCCTTGTCGTAGCCTTGTCGTAGCCATGTCGTAGCCTTGTCGTAGCCATGTCGTAGCCATGTCGTAGCCATGTCGTAGCCTTGTCGTAGCCATGTCGTAGCCATGTCGTAGCCTTGTCGTAGCCATGTCGTAGCCTTGTCGTAGCCTTGTCGTAGCCTTGTCGTAGCCTTGTCGTAGCCATGTCGTAGCCTTGTCGTAGCCTTGTCGTAGCCATGTCGTAGCCTTGTCGTAGCCTTGTCGTAGCCATGTCGTAGCCTTGTCGTAGCCATGTCGTAGCCATGTTGTAGCCATGTCGTAGCCTTGTCGTAGCCTTGTCGTAGCCTTGTCGTAGCCATGTCGTAGCCTTGTTGTAGCCTTGTCGTAGCCATGTCGTAGCCATGTCGTAGCCTTGTCATAGCCATGTTGTAGCCATGTTGTAGCCTTGTCGTAGCCTTGTCGTAGCCTTGTCGTAGCCATGTCGTAGCCATGTTGTAGCCTTGTCGTAGCCATGTCATAGCCTTGTCATAGCCATGTCGTAGCCATGTCATAGCCATGTCGTAGCCTTGTCGTAGCCATGTCGTAGCCTTGTCATAGCCATGTCGTAGCCATGTCATAGCCATGTCGTAGCCTTGTCGTAGCCTTGTCGTAGCCTTGTCGTAGCCATGTCGTAGCCTTGTCGTAGCCATGTCGTAGCCTTGTCGTAGCCATGTCATAGCCTTGTGGTAGCCTTGTCATAGCCATGTCATAGCCTTGTGGTAGCCTTGTCGTAGCCATGTCATAGCCATGTCATAGCCTTGTCGTAGCCTTGTCGTAGCCATGTCATAGCCATGTCGTAGCCTTGTGGTAGCCATGTCGTAGCCTTCTGGTAGCCATGTCGTAGCCTTGTCATTAGCCATGTCGTAGCCATGTCATAGCCATGTCGTAGCCTTGTGGTAGCCATGTCGTAGCCTTCTGGTAGCCATGTCGTAGCCTTGTCATTAGCCATGTCATAGCCTCGTCGTAGCCATGTCGTAGCCACGTCGTGGCCATGCGACAGGGAACTAACCCTCCTAGGGAAGGGACATCAGTGTTGTTGTCGAGAATGATTCTGAATGGCTTTACTGACTGATAAACGCTTTGCTTGAAGCTTGACGGCATACTTTGGATTTGGCTTTATGTTAGATCGTTTTTTTTCATGATAAGCAGCACCCCCCCCCACCTCCCACCCAGTTGCACTTGTATGCCCATACAGCCACATCTTTTACGTTCTTCTTCTGGCTTTCTGCACGCTGCGCTGCTCTTGTCTTCTCTTCCTTGTGTGTTTCTTACTCGCGGTTAAATGTTCTCTTTGTGTTTCAGATTAGTTTCATGTCTTCTTCTTCTTCTTCTTCTTCTTCCTTCTTTTCTATTTTTCCTTCTCCTCTCGTCCTTTTCTGTCCGCTTCTCTCCGTCTCTCTTACCTCCCCGTACCCTGCGCTAAATCCCCACTTCCTGCCCCCACTCCCACCACCCACTGTTTCCTCTGTCCCGCCCCCTCCCCTGACAGACCTATCCGATTTCAAGAACAATAACAATAATCGCCAAGCTGTCAATCAAAAGGATGATCTCTCCACAGTGACCAATGCCATGACGGGGATGAGCCCCTCCCCCTCTCTGTCCGCCCTGTCCAGTCGAGCCGGGTCCATCGCCAGCCTCCACGACCGCATCATGTTCAGCCCCGGAAGCGAGGAGGCCATCGAGAGACTCAAGGTGAACTGATCACTTGATTGATTGATGAATTCATTCATTTATTGATTAAGTCATTTATTACAGTCAGACATAATACCCTCTGTCCTACATATTGAACATAGACACAGGAGGGTTCACAACAGTTTGTCATATTTTTTTTTTTGGGGGGGGGGATTTCATCAGGAAACAGAGAAGATCATTGCTGAGCTCAACGAGACCTGGGAGGAGAAACTGCGCAGAACAGAAGCCATCAGAATGGAAAGGTGAGTTATTACCACTTCCACATCGCTACTTACAGTATAGATTATAAGGAAAGGACAATCCAGTCTCTGGATCCAAGGAACATGGAAGAATAGGAGACCACTGCAGGGTTGTGGTCAATTCAAATCAAATTCAGGAAATTCAGGAAGTAAAATGAAATACAAATTCAATATTTGTAAAAAAGAGCTTTTATTTTTATTAACTTTTCAATCAGCCAAAAAAGGAGAAATGAATTTATTTAAAAAGTTTTTCCATTTTTCCATTTTAAATTCAAATCACTTCCTGATTTGACTGATTTGAATTTGAATTGACCCCAACCTTGGGCCGTTGAACAACTGTCCATTCTCTTCCACAGAGAGGCCCTGCTGGCTGAGATGGGTGTGGCCATGAGGGAAGACGGAGGAACCGTGGGCGTGTTCTCCCCCAAGAAGGTAAGACAGCAACACATTAACAGACATCATTTAACAGGTCAGCTATTCAGGGTTACGTCAGGTTTAGGTTAGGGTTAGGCTAGGGTTAGGTCAGGTTTAGGTTAGGTTAGGTTAGGGTTAGGGTTAGGCCAGGGTTAGGTTAGGTTAGGGTTAGGGTTAGGCCAGGGTTAGGCTAGGGTTAGGTCAGGGTTAGGTTAGGGTTAGGTTAGGGTTAGGCCAGGGTTAGGTTAGGTTAGGTTAGGGTTAGGTCAGGGTTAGGTTAGGGTTAGGTTAGGGTTAGGTTAGGCCAGGGTTAGGTTAGGGTTAGGTCAGGGTTAGGTTAGGGTTAGGTTAGGGTTAGGTTAGGGTTAGGTTAGGTTAGGTTAGGTTAGGGTTAGGTCAGGGTTAGGTTAGGGTTAGGCCAGGGTTAGGTTAGGGTTAGGCCAGGGTTAGGTTAGGTTAGGTTAGGTTAGGGTTAAGGCTTAGGCTAGGGTTAGGTCAGGGTTAGGTTAGGGTTAGGCCAGGGTTAGGTTAGGGTTAGGCCAGGGTTAGGTAAGGTTAGGGTTAAGGCTAGGGTTAGGTCAGGGTTAGGTCAGGGTTAGGGTTAGGTTAAGGTTTAGGTTAGGGTTAGGCCAGGGTTAGGTTAGGGTTAGGCCAGGGTTAGGTTAGGTTAGGGTTAAGGCTTAGGTTAGGGTTAGGTCAGGGTTAGGTTAGGGTTAGTTTAAGGTTTAGGTCAGGGTTAGGTCAGGGTTAGCTCAGGGTTAGGTCAGGGTTAGGTTAAGGTTAGCTCAGGGTTAGGTCAGAGTTAGGTTAAGGTTAGCTCAGGGTTAGGTCAGGGTTAGGATTAGGTTAAGGTTAGCTCAGGGTTAGGTTAGGATTAGGTTAATGATACTTTGCACTAGAGGGAAGTCAATAATGGTATGAACCTACAGTGCATTTGGAAAGTATTCAGACCCCTTGACTTTTTCCACATTTTGTTACATTACAGCCTCATTCTAAAATGGATTAAATAGGTTTTTTCCCTCATCAATCATCACACAATACCCCATATTGACATCACAATACCCCATAATGACATCACCTCAACATGGTGGTCCTTCTCTCAGTTGGTACATGACAGGGTAGTGGGTTCGATCAACACCCATACGTAGAATGTATGCAATGACTGTATCATAAAAGCAAAATGGCATATATTATATTATTATTATTATTACACCTCATAATGACATCAAAGCAAAAACAGTTTTTTCAAAACATTAGCAAATGTATAAAAAAAAAATAACATTTCCATAAGTATTCAGACCCTTTACTCAGTACTTTGTTGAAGCACCTTCAATCAAGTTGTAGAAACATATCAAGGATGATCAATGGAAACAGGATGTACCTGAGCTCAATTTCAGGTCTCATAGCAAACGGTCTGAATACTTGTGTAAATAAGGCATTTCTATATTTTTATTTTTAATACATTTTGCAAAAATATATATTTTTAAAGTTTTTCCGATTTGTCGTAACGGGGTATTATGTGTACATTTATGAGGAAATGTTTTATTTAATCGTTTCGTTTTTTTTATAAATACGGCTGTAACGTAACAGAATGTGGTAACATTGAAAGGGTCTGAATACTTTCCCGAATGCCCTGTATGTTCCTGAATGAGCTATGGAGCTGTCTATGCTGTCACAGAAGTGTTCAATGGAACATCAGTACTCTATTTAACTCTATGGAGCTGTCTATGCTGTCACAGAAGTGTTCAATGGAACATCAGTACTCTATTTAACTCTATGGAGCTGTCTATGCTGTCACAGAAGTGTTCAATGGAACATCAGTACTCTATTTAACTCTATGGATCTGGATATCCTGCTGTCACAAATTTAAATAGACTTGAATAGAAAATCAGTTTTTATTTAACATTAAATGGATCTGGATATGCTATCACAGAAGTGTTCAATGAAAATCAGGGCTGTTCTCACTCTATTTAACTCTATGCATCTGGATATCCCATACTGATGCTTTCAGTGTTTGAGCAAATTTAAATAGACTTGAATAGAAAATGTTTTTATTTTGATGCATTAAATGTGGATTTGATTCCTCGCCCTGTTTGATTTAAAGAGAGCATGGATCAACAGAGGCTGTGTTCAAAACAGTGGAAATGTCACCCAATGAGGTTGGTCTCTCTGAAGTGTCCAATCTCCCATACTGGATGCTCTGCTCCGTCTGGAGACTCTGACTCCTAGTCTTCTCTGAGTGTGACCTTTTTACATATCCTTCCGCTTCAACTCTCTTGATTCCTCGTTCTGTTTGATTAAAGAGAGCATGGATCAACAGAGCCCGTGTTAAAACAGTGGAAATGTGTATACTTTATACCTATCCAGACGTTTCCAATCTGCACACATTAAAGGGCTAAGGCCAAGAGAATTGGGATAGGGTGTACCTTACCCTGATATGCCCTCCATCTCCCATCACACATTGAAGGGCTAAGGCCAAGAGAATTGGGATAGGGTGTACCTTACCCTGATATAACCTCCATCTCCCATCACACATTAAAGGGCTAAGGCCAAGAGAATTGGGATAGGGTGTACCTTACCCTGATATGCCCTCCATCTCTCATCTCAGCCTGTATACATATATAGTCTCTCTAGCTTTAATTGGAACCTGACAGCTATGTAGAGCTTTACAGCAGGGGAGGAGATCAACCAACTGTTTCCTTTTTCATTAAGTTAATGATTTTGATTAATTTAGTCTTCCTCTCCTTTAAATCTACGTCATTATTTCCAAGCAAACAAAGTCGTTAGTTTTCACTCTGCTTCAAGCTTCAAGCAGCAGAGTGATGTAAACACAGAGAAGCAAACACATTCAGTATATTTATGAAGATTTATAGCATTTGTGTTTCCTACTTCGCCAGCTGTTGTTTGATGGGTATAAATGACTCACACAGAGATGCTGTTAATCCCTTGGGTGTCTGGCTGTTTTGTATTTCTTTAAACTTTTCCTCATCTCCTACCTAAAGAGGGAGTCTGGGGATCTGTCCACAATGGCACCCTAATCTCTACATAGTGCACTTTATAGAGAATAAGGTTACATTTGGGTTCTATTTGGGATGCATCCTCTGTGCTTCTCTACAGGCACCAGATCAAATCAAATGTATTTATATAGCCCCTTCGTACATCAGCTGATATCTCAAAGTGCTGTACAGAAACCCAGCCTAAAACCCCAAACAGCAAGCAATGCAGGTGTAGAAGCACGGTGGCTAGGAAAAACTCCCTAGAAAGGCCAACATCTAGGAAGAAACCTAGAGAGGAACCAGGCTATGTGGGGTGGCCAGTCCTCTTCTGGCTGTGCCGGGTGGAGATTATAACAGAACATGGCCAAGATGTTCAAATGTTCATAAATGACCAGCATGGTCGAATAATAATAAGGCAGAACAGTTGAAACTGGAGCAGCAGCACAGTCAGGTGGACTGGGGACAACAAGGAGCCATCATGTCAGGTAGTCCTGGGGCACGGTCCTAGGGCTCAGGTCCTCCGAGAGAGAGAAAGAAAGAGAGAATTAGAGAGAGCATATGTGGGTTGACCAGTCCTCTTCTGGCTGTACTGGGTCGAGATTATAACAGAACATGGCCAAGATGTTCAAATGTTCATAAAGATCTATGCATCGATGTGTTTTTATTCAATTAATTCCAAAGCTGACCTATGGAATTGTTTTAATATGGTCATACTATGTACCATTTATTAATTCTGAATTTTAGGACACCTTTATGTATCAAAAGATATATATTTAAAAAATGATTTGATAAAATAACCCTTAGAAACGCATTGAATAACACTTTCATAAATGGCGAAAATTACAAAATAAATAAAAATGACATTCAAAATAAATAAATAAGAAGAAACAATGTTTTGAAGTGTTTGTCCGAAATTTTGCAAATATTTTTAAAAACTCGGGAAATATATATATATATATATATATTTTCACACATATTTAACCCCTTTGATTGGGTTAGGCACAAAACTACCTTCATACTTCCATTTGTTTTTTTTCGC
The DNA here is from genome assembly GCF_023373465.1 of Oncorhynchus keta. Classification (NCBI taxonomy): domain Eukaryota; kingdom Metazoa; phylum Chordata; class Actinopteri; order Salmoniformes; family Salmonidae; genus Oncorhynchus; species Oncorhynchus keta. The sequence continues at coordinate 52,405,088 of NC_068442.1, forward strand.
CCGGTAATGGTTACCTTCAGACGGGGCCCGTGATACTTGAGGAACAAAATGGAGAACAGTTTATGTAGGTCAAACCATTCGGATTTTAAAAAACAATGTAACTGACGCACCGGTGCATCAATCGACTCTCGGGGGTTAAATTGAATGCCCCTAACAATGCTGTAATTGTATATTTGAGATGTGTTATAAACATATATTGCGAAACACATTTGAATGCCTCTGACCCTAGATCAACATTGGAGTCGTGTCCCGCAACAAGGCAGGTTCCTTGATAGCACAGTGGAACCTTTCTAGCACAGTGATTTAAATACTTAAGGGGAGGGATTTAAATGTGCTGAGTGTAATTAGTGATGGATTAGTGTAAAGCTGTGATATGCTGTGATAAACTGTGATATGCTGTGATATGCTGTGATATGCTGTGATATGCTGTGATACGCTGTGATATGCTGTGATATGCTGTGATAAACTGTGATATGCTGTGATATGCTGTGATAAACTGTGATATGCTGTGATATGCTGTGATATGCTGTGATATGCTGTGATATGATGTGATATGCTGTGATATGCTGTGATATGCTGTGATAATATAGAAAAATGTGCGGCCTTTTAAGAATTCTAGTACAGTTAAATTGTTAACACACACACATGGACACAGTGGTCTAAGGCACTGTATCTCAGTGCAAGAGGCATCACTACAGTCTCTGGTTCAAATCCAGGCTGTATCACATCCGACCGTGATTGGGAGTCAGTAAAACATAATCCAAACCTATTTCTTTGACTTACTTGCTGGGCTGTTTCGTTGTTCATTTGTTCAGTCGTATCATTCTCAACCAGTGATATTTCAGCAGTAAAGCAGTGAAGCAGTGAAGTTTCAGCTCTGTCTGTCCGTGTCCTCTCTTCCTCTGTGCTTCACTGTCACTGTGTCCGTTTCCATCTTGTCCAGCTGTGTATGTAACTTTCATGTAAACCCTGCTTCTTGTCTGCATCAAAGTAACGGTCCTTGTACCTTCAGCATGGTGACACACAGTAAAGAGATAATGCCTGTTAAAGAAGTAGCATCTTGTACCAGCATCGAGCATGGTGGCGACACAGTAAAGAGATAATGCCTGTCTAAAGAAGTGCTTCCTTGTACCTAGCATCGAGCATGGTGTCACAGTAAATAGATAATGCCTGTTAAAGAAGTAGCGGTCCTTGTCCAGCATCGAGCATGGTGGAGACACAGTAAAGAGATAATGCCTGTTAAAGAAGTAGCGGTCCTTGTACCTAGCATCGAGCATGGTGGCATCAAAAGAGATAATGCCTGTTAAAGAAGTAGCGGTCCTTGTACCTAGCATCGAGCATGGTGACGACACAGTAAAGAGATAATGCCTGTTAAAGAAGTAGCGGTCCTTGTACCTAGCATCGAGCATGGTGGAGACACAGTAAAGAGATAATGCCTGTTAAAGAAGTAGCGGTCCTTGTACCTAGCATCGAGCATGGTGGCGACACAGTAAAGAGATAATGCCTGTTAAAGAAGTAGCGGTCCTTGTACCTAGCATCGAGCATGGTGGCGACACAGTAAAGAGAGAATGCCACCGAATCGCTTGTTCACAGCCTCGAGTACTTTTGTAAGTTAACGCCACGGTCTGTGTGGGCAGTTTTGTTGAGCAGGCGTTTCAATACCATGACAGAGGGTATCACGTCTGCTGCAGACACAGTTGATGAGCTTATTTCTCCAGTCAGTTGTTTGAATGGCGCGAGGGGTATGTTCATGTTTCCATGTTTCAAACATGTTCTCATATGCCATTGAAATGGCAGCAGCGGTATGACAACCAGCATATTCATGAGCATGCAATACTGCTTTCCTCAGTATGAAATCCTCGACGACCCACTGTGTTGTCAGACTCAGCATGCTCATGGGGCTGACATTGCTGGTCCAAATGTCAGTCGTGAAGCTAATAGCAGTGACGCCGTCGCTGTGTAACTCCGGTAGGGCAACATCTGACAAATTGACAACCTACTTGGTAGTGTGTACCAGTGTTCAACCAGTCGGCAAAAGCCGACATCACCCACGACAATCTAAATGCCTTTTATGCTCGCTTAGAGGGAAGCAACACTGAAGCATGCACGAGAGCACCAGCTGTTCTGGATGACTGTGTGATAACGCTCTCGGTAGCCGATGTGAGCAAGACCTTTGAACAGGTCAACATTCACAAAGCCGCGAGTCCAGACGGATTACCAGGACGTGTACTCAAAGCATGCGCGTACCAACTGTCAAGTCTCTTCACTGACATGTTCAACCTCAACCTGACCGAGTCTGTAATACCTACATGTTTCAAGCAGACCACCATGGTCCCTGTGCCCAAGGGCGCAAAGGTAATCTGCCTAAATGATTACTGCCCCGTCGTAGCCATGAAGTGCTTTAAAGGCTGGTCATGGCTCACATCAACAGCATCCTCCCAGATACACTAGACCCACTCTAATTCCTATACCGCCTCAACAGATCCACATATGACGCAATATTAATCACACTCCACGCTGCCGTTTCACACCTGGACAAAAGGAACACGTATGTGAGAATGCTATTAATTGACTACAGCTCAGCGTTCAAGACCATAGTGCCCTCAAAGCTCATCACCAAGCTAAGGACGCTGGGACTGAACACCTCTCTCTGCAACTGGATCCTGCAACTTCCTGTCGGACCGCCCCTAGATGGTAAGGGTAGGTAACAACACGTCTGCCACTCTGATCCTCAACACGGGAGCCCCTCAGGGGTGTGTACTTAGTCCCCTCCTGTACTCCCTGTTCACCCATGACCGCGTGGTCAAACACGACTCTAACACCATCATTAAGTTTGCTGACGACACAACAGTGACAACGATGCGACAACCTATAGGGTGGTTTCCAGGACAACAACCTCTCCCTCAATGTGAGTAAGACAAAGGAGATGATCGTGGACTACAGGAAAAGGCAGGCCGAACAGGATCCCATTAATATTAAACGGGCTGTAGTAGAGCGGGTTGAGAGTTTCAAGTTCGTTGGTGTCCACATCACCAAGAATCTATCATGGTCCAAACACACCAAGACAGTCGAGGCTCATACTGAACATAATAAATATAAACACAACATGTTTCATGAGCGTGAAATTAAGATGTACAAGTTTGTATAGATAATAAAAAATAAAATTAAGTTAGGAAATTAGGTTTAACAAATGATATGACCACATTTGATACATTAGATGAGACAACAGGTAAATGAAGTCCCATATGAACCCATATGAACCAATATGAACCTATATGAACCCCATGAACCTAAATGAACCTATATGAACCATATGAACCATATGAACCTATATGAACCCATATGAGCCCATATGAACCATATGAACCTATATGAACCCTATGAACCTAAATGAACCCATATGAACCCTCCTTGTTGTAGACTCCTCACCTGGTGAACCTCAACGAGGACCCCCTGATGTCAGAGTGCCTGCTGTACTACATCAAAGATGGCGACACCAAGTAAGAGCACATAGAGAGAACATAGAGACACCAAGTAAGAGAGATGTCATAAGAATAATGTATGAGACTTCACAATGGCTTATAAACTACGTTATGTATCTTTTAGGTAGAATATCACACATTTTGTACAGTAGAATACCCTAATGTTGACTCCTTTCTTTCCCAGGGTCGGTCGTGTGGACGCCAGCAGCAGGCAGGACATTGTCCTCAGTGGTCACTTCATCAAGGACGAACACTGTACATTTACCTCTACAACGGGACCCATTGGAGAAGGTGAGATATTGGATCCTGCTGGGTATGCTTTGGTTTACTGATTAGAGGCTGAGTGTGTTATTATGGTTCGTGTGGATACTGTACCATGCAATTCTCTATTCTTTTCCTTAAAGAGTGCTATCTTACTTGGATTTAAAAGCAAGGATAGGATTGGTGTAAGAGACCATGCACAAACGCACACTTCATGGAAAAGGGTGGATAATTAAGATGCAGGTAGTGTCTCGAAAGGTCTATGTCCCTGTCTGTCTCCTTTCTGCCCCAGTAGCAGTCACCCTGGAGCCCTGTGAGGGAGCTGAGACCTACGTCAATGGGAAGAGGGTCACCGAGGCTACAGTCCTCAAATCAGGTGGGTCAGCTATCTCTGTCTCTCTCTCTCTTTCCCTCTCTCTCTCTCTCTCTCTCTGTCTCTGTCTCTGTCTCTGTCTCTGTCTCTGTCTCTGTCTCTGTCTCTGTCTCTGTCTCTCTTTCTCTCTCCCTCTCCCTCTCCCTCTCTCCCTCACTCTTTCCCTCTCTTCCTCTCTCTCTTCCTTTTTTGTCCTCTGGTCTGGAGATGTCCTCTACACTTTCCTACTCAATTTCTACCGCTTCTCTTTTGCTCTTTGTAACATTCTTCACTTCTATCCGGACATTTGTACCGATCACCGAATGCTTTTTGAAACTTCTCTCTCCCTGCTTTCTGGATCAACCTGTCCTCCAGGGAACCGTATTATTCTGGGTAAGAGCCACGTGTTCCGGTTCAACCACCCAGAGCAGGCGCGCCAGGAGCGGGAGAAGACGCCCTGCGCTGAGACCCCTGTGGAGCCGGTGGACTGGGCCTTCGCACAGAGAGAATTGCTGGACAAACAGGGCATCGACATGAAGCAGGAGATGGACCAGAGGTGAGAGAACTAGAGAGGAGAGAGGAGGAGAGGAGAGAGAACTAGAGAGGAGAGAGGAGGAGAGGAGAGGAGAGAGGTGAGAGGGGAGACAAGGGAGAAGAGAGACGAGGTTGAGTAAATACTGTAAGAGAGAGGAGAGGAGAGAGGAGAGACCAGAGGTGAGAGGGGAGACAGGGGAGAAGAGAGACTAGGTTGAGTAAATACTGTAAGAGAGAGGAGAGGAGAGAGGAGAGACCAGAGGTGAGAGGGGAGACAGGAGAGAAGAGAGACTAGGTTGAGTAAATACTGTAAGAGAGAGGAGAGGATTCAGAGGTGAGTGAGGGAGAGTTGCGAGGAGTTTGTGGTTGTGAGTGAGGGAGAGTTGAGATTAGATCTATGGTTGTGGGAGAGTTGAGATGAGTCTGTGGTTGTGAGTGAGGGAGAGTTGATATGAGCCTGTGGTTGTGAGTGAGGGATAGTTGAGATGAGTCTGTGGTTGTGAGTGAGGGATAGTTGAGAGGAGTCTGTGGTTGTGAGTGAGGGAGAGTTGATATGAGCCTGTGGTTGTGAGTGAGGGAGAGTTGAGATGAGTCTGTGGTTGTGAGTGAGGGAGAGTTGAGATGAGTCTGTGGTTGTGAGTGAGGGAGAGTTGAGATGAGTCTGTGGTTGTGAGTGAGGGATAGTTGAGAGGAGTCTGTGGAAGAGTCTTGTGGTTGTGAGTGAGGGAGAGTTGAGATGACATCTATGGTTGTGTATGTGGTTGTGTCTGTGGTTGTGTATGTGGTTGTGTCTGTGTCTGTGGTTGTGTCTGTGGTTGTGTTTGTGGTTGAGTCTGTGGTTGTGAGTGAGGGATAGTTGAGAGGAGTCTGTGGAAGAGTCTTGTGGTTGTGAGTGAGGGAGAGTTGAGATGACATCTATGGTTGTGTATGTGGTTGTGTATGTGGTTGTGTCTGTGTCTGTGGTTGTGTCTGTGGTTGTGTCTGTGGTTGTGTCTGTGGTTGTGTCTGTGGTTGTGTCTGTGGTTGAGTCTGTGGTTGTGTCTGTGGTTGAGTCTGGGTTGTGTCTGTGGTTGAGTCTGTGGTTGTGTCTGTGGTTGAGTCTGTGGTTGTGTCTGTGGTTGTGTCTGTGGTTGTGTCTGTGGTCTGTGGTGTGTCTGTGGTTGTGTCTGTGGTTGAGTCTGTGGTTGTGTCTGTGGTTGAGTCTGTGGTTGAGTCTGTGGTTGAGTCTGTGGTTGTGTCTGTGGTTGAGTCTGTGGTTGAGTCTGTGGTTGAGTCTGTGGTTGAGTCTGTGGTTGTGTCTGTGGTTGAGTCTGTGGTTGTGTCTGTGGTTGAGTCTGTGGTTGTGTCTGTGGTTGTGTCTGTGGTTGAGTCTGTGGTTGAGTCTGTGGTTGTGTCTGTGGTTGTGTCTGTGGTTGTGTCTGTGGTTGAGTCTGTGGTTGTGTCTGTGGTTGTGTCTGTGGTTGAGTCTGTGGTTGAGTCTGTGGTTGTGTCTGTGGTTGAGTCTGTGGTTGTGTCTGTGGTTGAGTCTGTGGTTGTGTCTGTGGTTGAGTCTGTGGTTGTGTCTGTGGTTGAGTCTGTGGTTGAGTCTGTGGTTGAGTCTGTGGTTGTGTCTGTGGTTGAGTCTGTGGTTGTGTCTGTGGTTGTGTCTGTGGTTGTGTCTGTGGTTGTGTCTGTGGTTGTGTCTGTGGTTGAGTCTGTGGTTGAGTCTGTGGTTGTGTCTGTGGTTGAGTCTGTGGTTGAGTCTGTGGTTGAGTCTGTGGTTGTGTCTGTGGTTGTGTCTGTGGTTGTGTCTGTGGTTGAGTCTGTGGTTGAGTCTGTGGTTGTGTCTGTGGTTGTGTCTGTGGTTGTGTCTGTGGTTGTGTCTGTGGTTGAGTCTGTGGTTGTGTCTGTGGTTGTGTCTGTGGTTGTGTCTGTGGTTGAGTCTGTGGTTGTGTCTGTGGTTGAGTCTGTGGTTGTGTCTGTGGTTGTGTCTGTGGTTGAGTCTGTGGTTGTGTCTGTGGTTGTGTCTGTGGTTGTGTCTGTGGTTGTGTCTGTGGTTGTGTCTGTGGTTGTGTCTGTGGTTGAGTCTGTGGTTGTGTCTGTGGTTGAGTCTGTGGTTGTGTCTTCAGGCTGCAGGAGCTGGAAGACCAGTACCGTAAAGAGAGAGAAGAGACACACAACCTGCTGGAACAGCAGAGGATGGTGAGACCTGTTAACCAATGGACAAGAGCACCAAAATATTACCCTTTTGTTCATACATTAAGTCTGAGTCTGAATTACATTAAGTCTGAATTACATTAAGTCTGAGTCTGAATTACATTAAGTCTGAATTACATTAAGTCTGAGTCTGAATTACATTAAGTCTGAATTACATTAAGTCTGAGTCTGAATTACATTAAGTCTGAATTACATTAAGTCTGAGTCTGAATTACATTAAGTCTGAATTACATTAAGTCTGAGTCTGAATTACATTAAGTCTGAATTACATTAAGTCTGAGTCTGAATTACATTAAGTCTGAATTACATTAAGTCTGAGTCTGAATTACATTAAGTCTGAATTACATTAAGTCTGAGTCTGAATTACATTAAGTCTGAATTATTTTCTAGTTAAAGCCTGATCATGTGACCAATTTCCACAGGATTATGAGAGCAAGCTGGAAGCCCTTCAGAAACAGGTGGACCGATATTACCCTGAGGTAGTAGGAGAGGAAGAAGAGGAGCCTGAGGAGGAAGGTACGTCACTGGTTACTGACTTTTATTTACACTACACTGCCAAAAGTATGTGGACACCTGCCTGTCGAACATCTCATTCCAAAATCATGAAATCATTAATATGGAGCAAATCTAACATTTTCAGAACTGTAAATGAACTGTATAGTATGAAACTGCTCAAAACAAGGTTAATAATTCCAACAAAATAACAGCTGGAATGTTCTATATAACTTATATATTGAAGAGAATTTACACTACATGGCCATAAGTATGTGTACAGCTGCTCATCAAACATCTCATTCCATTGGAGTTGGTACCCTGTTGTGCTGCTATAACAGGCCTCCAGTCTTCTGGGAAGGCTTTCCACTAGATGTTGGAACATTGCTGCTATAACAGGCCTCCAGTCTTCTGGGAAGGCTTTCCACTAGATGTTGGAACATTGCTGCTATAACAGGCCTCCAGTCTTCTGGGAAGGCTTTCCACTAGATGTTGGAACATTGCTGCTATAACAGGCCTCCAGTCTTCTGGGAAGGCTTTCCACTAAATGTTGGAACATTGCTGCTATAACAGGCCTCCAGTCTTCTGGGAAGGCTTTCCACTAGATGTTGGAACATTGCTGCTATAACAGGCCTCCAGTCTTCTGGGAAGGCTTTCCACTAGATGTTGGAACATTGCTGCTATAACAGGCCTCCAGTCTTCTGGGAAGGCTTTCCACTAAATGTTGGAACATTGCTGCTATAACAGGCCTCCAGTCTTCTGGGAAGGCTTTCCACTAAATGTTGGAACATTGCTGCTATAACAGGCCTCCAGTCTTCTGGGAAGGCTTTCCACTAGATGTTGGAACATTGCTGTGGGGACTTGCTTCCATTCAGCCACAAGAGCATTAGTGAGGTCGGGCCCTGACGTTGGGCAATTAGGCCTGGCTCAGAGTTGGCGTTCCAATTCATTCCAACGGTGTTCGATGAGGTTGCGGTCAGGGCTCTGTGGAGACCAGTCAAGTTCTTCCACACTGATCTCAACAAATCGGTCGTGGGGCGGCAGATAGCCTGGGGGTTAGAGCGTTGGACTTGTAACCGAAAGGTTGCAAGATCAAATCCCCGAACTGGCAAGGTAAAAATATGTCGTTCTGTCCCTGAACAAGGCAGTTAACCTTGTTCCTAGACTGTCATTGAAAATACGAATGACTTGCCTAGTTAAATAAAGGTAAAATAAAATTAAAAAATAAACAATTTCTGTATGGACCTCGCTTTGTGCATGGGGGCATTGCCATGCTGAAACAGGAAAGAGCCTTCCCCAAACTGTTGCCACAAAGTTGGAAGCACAGAATCCTTTAAAATCTGTAGCGTTAAGATTCCCCTTCAATGGAACTAAGGAGTCTGAACCATGAAAAACAGCCTCAGACCATTATTCCTCCTCCACCAAACTTTACAGTTGGCACTATGCATTGGGGCAGGTATCGTTCTCCTGGCATTTGCCAAACCCAGATTCGTCCGTCGGACTGCCAGATGGTGAAGTGGGATTCATCACTCTAGAGAATGCATTTCCACTGCTCCAGAGTCCAATGGCGGCGAGCTTTACACCACTCCAGCCGACGTTTGGCATTGCCCATGGTGATCTTAGGCTTGTGTGCGGTTGCTCGGCCATGGAAACCCATTTCATGATGCTCCCAATGAACAGTTATTGTGCTGACGTTGCTTCCAGAGGCAGTTTGGAACCTCAGTAGTGACTGTTGCAACCGACGGCAGACCATTTTTACGCCCGACACACTTAAGCACTCAGCGGTCCCGTTCTGTGAGCTTGTGTGGTCTACCACTTCGCGGCTGATCCGTTGTTGCTCCTAGACGTTTCCACTTCACAATAACAGCACTTATAGTTGACCCGGGGCAGCTCTAGCGAGGCAGTAATTTGACGAACTGACTTGTTGGAAAAGGTGGCATCCTATGACGGTGCCACGTTTAAAAGTCACTGAGCTCGTCAGTACGGGCCATTCTACTGTCAATGTTTGTCTATGGAGATTACATGGCTGTGTTCGATTTTATACTCATGTCAGCAACGGGTGTGGCTGAAATAGCCGAATCCACTCATTTGAAGGGGTGTCCACATAATTTAAGTGTATGTCAAATCAAATCAAACTTTATTTGTCACATGATCTTACCGTCAATGTGCATGTTTAAGGACGAGGCTCTGCATTTAAATTAGCATCCCTTTGTACACACATACAATGTGTTGATGTTGAACTCAGATGTTTGGGTCATCTTGTTGTACCCTCTGGGCTCCACAGTGCAGTGGACGGAGAGGGAGGCGGAGCTAGCCCTGTGGGGTTTCAGGAAGTGGCGCTGTTACCAGTTCACCTCCCTCAGAGACCAGCTGTGGGGAAACGCCATCTTCCTCAAGGAGGCTAACGCCATCAGCGTGGAACTCAAGAAGAAGGTTTGAGAACAATTCAGCACATCTCCACGGAAACATAACTGTCACAGACTTGGGTTCATGTAGTTTTGTTTTTTAGTTTTCCAAATGATTTGAGTGTTTGATTGGGTCTGACTGGAATGACAGATGAGGCGGGATGTTCGGGAAATACAATTTGAACCCAGGTTCTGAACTGTCCCTTTGTGTATTACTAACCCTGTGCCCCCCTCTCCCCCAGGTCCAGTTCCAGTTTGTGCTGCTGACCGACACCCTGTACTCCCCCCTGCCCACTGACCTGCTGCCCCCTGAGGCAGCCAAGGACAGAGCGACCCGCCCGTTCCCCAGGACCATCGTAGCTGTGGAGGTTCAGGACCATAAGAATGGGGCCACCCACTGCTGGACCCTGGAGAAACTCAGGTACGATAGTATTCTATAGTCTATTTACTACTGTAACCTGTAGCCAACACTAGGTCTAATCCCAGTCTATTTACTACTGTAACCTGTAGCCAACACTAGGTCTAATCCCAGTCTATTTACTACTGTAATCTGTAGCCAACACTAGGTCTAATCCCAGTCTATTTACTACTGTAACATGTAGCCAACACTAGGTCTAATCCCAGTCTATTTACTACTGTAATCTGTAGCCAACACTAGGTCTAATCCCAGTCTATTTACTACTGTAACATGTAGCCAACACTAGGTCTAATCCCAGTCTATTTACTACTGTAACATGTAGCCAACACTAGGTCTAATCCCAGTCTATTTACTACTGTAACATGTAGCCAACACTAGGTCTAATCCCAGTATGTTTACTACTGTAACATGTAGCCAACACTAGGTCTAATCCCAGTATGTTTACTACTGTAACATGTAGCCAACACTAGGTCTAATCCCAGTATGTTTACTACTGTAACATGTAGCCAACACTAGGTCTAATCCCAGTATATTTACTACTGTAACATGTAGCCAACACTAGGTCTAATCCCAGTCTATTTACTACTGTAACATGTAGCCAACACTAGGTCTAATCCCAGTATATTTACTACTGTAACATGTAGCCAACACTAGGTCTAATCCCAGTATATTTACAACTGTAACATGTAGCCAACACTAGGTCTAATCCCGGTCTATTTACTACTGTAACCTGTAGCCAACACTAGGTCTAATCCCAGTCTATTTACTACTGTAACATGTAGCCAACACTAGGTCTAATCCCAGTATATTTACTACTGTAACATGTAGCCAACACTAGGTCTAATCCCAGTCTATTTATTACTGTAACCTGTAGCCAACACTGGGTCTAATCCCAGTATATTTACTACTGTAACATGTAGCCAACACTAGGTCTAATCCCAGTCTATTTACTACTGTAACATGAAGCCAACACTGGGTCTAATCCCAGTATATTTACTACTGTAACCAACACTAGGTCTAATCCCAGTATATTTACTAATGTAACCTGTAGCCAACACTAGGTCTAATCCCAGTCTATTTACTACTGTAACATGTAGCCAACACTAGGTCTAATCCCAGTCTATTTACTACTGTAACATGTAGCCAACACTAGGTCTAATCCCAGTCTATTTACTACTGTAACATGTAGCCAACACTAGGTCTAATCCCAGTATGTTTACTACTGTAACATGTAGCCAACACTGGGTCTAATCCCAGTATGTTTACTACTGTAACATGTAGCCAACACTAGGTCTAATCCCAGTCTATTTACTACTGTAACATGTAGCCAACACTAGGTCTAATCCCAGTATATTTACTACTGTAACCAACACTAGGTCTAATCCCAGTATATTTACTACTGTAACCTGTAGCCAACACTAGGTCTAATTCCAGTCTATTTACTACTGTAACATGTAGCCAACACTAGGTCTAATCCCAGTCTATTTACTACTGTAACATGTAGCCAACACTAGGTCTAATCCCAGTCTATTCACTACTGTAACATGTAGCCAACACTAGGTCTAATCCCAGTCTATTTACTACTGTAACATGTAGCCAACACTAGGTCTAATCCCAGTCTATTTACTACTGTAACATGTAGCCAACACTAGGTCTAATCCCAGTCTATTTACTACTGTAACATGTAGCCAACACTAGGTCTAACCCCAGTCTATTTACTAATGTAACCTGTAGCCAACACTAGGTCTAATTCCAGTCTATTTACTACTGTAACATGTAGCCAACACTAGGTCTAATCCCAGTATATTTACTACTGTAACATGTAGCCAACACTAGGTCTAATCCCAGTATGTTTACTACTGTAACATGTAGCCAACACTGGGTCTAATCCCAGTATATTTACTACTGTAACCAACACTAGGTCTACTCCCAGTATATTTACTAATGTAACCTGTAGCCAACACTAGGTCTAATCCCAGTCTATTTACTACTGTAACATGTAGCTAACACTAGGTCTAATCCCAGTCTATTTACTACTGTAACATGTAGCCAACACTAGGTCTAATCCCAGTATGTTTACTACTGTAACATGTAGCCAACACTGGGTCTAATCCCAGTATGTTTACTACTGTAACATGTAGCCAACACTAGGTCTAATCCCAGTATGTTTACTACTGTAACATGTAGCCAACACTGGGTCTAATCCCAGTCTATTTACTACTGTAACATGTAGCCAACACTAGGTCTAATCCCAGTCTATTTACTACTGTAACATGTAGCCAACACTAGGTCTAATCCCAGTCTATTTACTACTGTAACATGTAGCCAACACTAGGTCTAATCCCAGTATATTTACAACTGTAACATGTAGCCAACACTAGGTCTAATCCCAGTCTATTTACTACTGTAACCTGTAGCCAACACTAGGTCTAATCCCAGTCTATTTACTACTGTAACATGTAGCCAGCACTAGGTCTAATCCCAGTATATTTACTACTGTAACATGTAGCCAACACTAGGTCTAATCCCAGTATGTTTACTACTGTAACATGTAGCCAACACTAGGTCTAATCCCAGTCTATTTACTACTGTAACATGTAGCCAACACTGGGTCTAATCCCAGTATATTTACTACTGTAACCAACACTAGGTCTAATCCCAGTATATTTACTAATGTAACCTGTAGCCAACACTAGGTCTAATCCCCGTCTATTTACTACTGTAACATGTAGCCAACACTAGGTCTAATCCCAGTCTATTTACTACTGTAACATGTAGCCAACACTAGGTCTAATCCCAGTATGTTTACTACTGTAACATGTAGCCAACACTGGGTCTAATCCCAGTATGTTTACTACTGTAACATGTAGCCAACACTGGGTCTAATCCCAGTCTATTTACTACTGTAACATGTAGCCAACACTAGGTCTAATCCCAGTATATTTACTACTGTAACCAACACTAGGTCTAATCCCAGTATATTTACTACTGTAACATGTAGCCAACACTGGGTCTAATCCCAGTATGTTTACTACTGTAACATGTAGCCAACACTGGGTCTAATCCCAGTCTATTTACTACTGTAACATGTAGCCAACACTAGGTCTAATCCCAGTATGTTTACTACTGTAACATGTAGCCAACACTGGGTCTAATCCCAGTATGTTTACTACTGTAACATGTAGCCAACACTGGGTCTAATCCCAGTCTATTTACTACTGTAACATGTAGCCAACACTAGGTCTAATCCCAGTATATTTACTACTGTAACCAACACTAGGTCTAATCCCAGTATATTTACTACTGTAACCAACACTAGGTCTAATCCCAGTATATTTACTACTGTAACCTGTAGCCAACACTAGGTCTAATTCCAGTCTATTTACTACTGTAACCTGTAGCCAACACTAGGTCTAATCCCAGTCTATTTACTACTGTAACCTGTAGCCAACACTAGGTCTAATCCCAGTCTATTTACTACTGTAACCTGTAGCCAACACTAGGTCTAATCCCAGTCTATTTACTACTGTAACATGTAGCCAACACTAGGTCTAATCCCAGTATGTTTACTACTGTAACATGTAGCCAACACTAGGTCTAATCCCAGTATGTTTACTACTGTAACATGTAGCCAACACTGGGTCTAATCCCAGTCTATTTACTACTGTAACATGTAGCCAACACTAGGTCTAATCCCAGTATATTTACTACTGTAACATGTAGCCATCACTAGGTCTAATCCCAGTATATTTACTACTGTAACCAACACTAGGTCTAATCCCAGTATATTTACTACTGTAACCAACACTAGGTCTAATCCCAGTATATTTACTACTGTAACCTGTAGCCAACACTAGGTCTAATTCCAGTCTATTTACTACTGTAACCTGTAGCCAACACTAGGTCTAATCCCAGTCTATTTACTACTGTAACCTGTAGCCAACACTAGGTCTAATCCCAGTCTATTTACTACTGTAACCTGTAGCCAACACTAGGTCTAATCCCAGTCTATTTACTACTGTAACATGTAGCCAACACTAGGTCTAATCCCAGTATGTTTACTACTGTAACATGTAGCCAACACTAGGTCTAATCCCAGTATGTTTACTACTGTAACATGTAGCCAACACTGGGTCTAATCCCAGTCTATTTACTACTGTAACATGTAGCCAACACTAGGTCTAATCCCAGTATATTTACTACTGTAACATGTAGCCAACACTAGGTCTAATCCCAGTCTATTTACTACTGTAACATGTAGCCAACACTAGGTCTAATCCCAGTATATTTACTACTGTAACATGTAGCCAACACTAGGTCTAATCCCAGTATATTTACAACTGTAACATGTAGCCAACACTAGGTCTAATCCCAGTCTATTTACTACTGTAACCTGTAGCCAACACTAGGTCTAATCCCAGTCTATTTACTACTGTAACATGTAGCCAACACTAGGTCTAATCCCAGTATATTTACTACTGTAACATGTAGCCAACACTAGGTCTAATCCCAGTATGTTTACTACTGTAACATGTAGCCAACACTGGGTCTAATCCCAGTATATTTACTACTGTAACCAACACTAGGTCTAATCCCAGTATATTTACTAATGTAACCTGTAGCCAACACTAGGTCTAATCCCAGTCTATTTACTACTGTAACATGTAGCCAACACTAGGTCTAATCCCAGTCTATTTACTACTGTAACATGTAGCCAACACTAGGTCTAATCCCAGTATATTTACTACTGTAACATGTAGCCAACACTGGGTCTAATCCCAGTATGTTTACTACTGTAACATGTAGCCAACACTAGGTCTAATCCCAGTATGTTTACTACTGTAACATGTAGCCAACACTTGGTCTAATCCCAGTCTATTTACTACTGTAACATGTAGCCAACACTAGGTCTAATCCCAGTCTATTTACTACTGTAACATGTAGCTAACACTAGGTCTAATCCCAGTCTATTTACTACTGTAACATGTAGCCAACACTAGGTCTAATCCCAGTATGTTTACTACTGTAACATGTAGCCAACACTGGGTCTAATCCCAGTATGTTTACTACTGTAACATGTAGCCAACACTAGGTCTAATCCCAGTATGTTTACTACTGTAACATGTAGCCAACACTGGGTCTAATCCCAGTCTATTTACTACTGTAACATGTAGCCAACACTAGGTCTAATCCCAGTCTATTTACTACTGTAACATGTAGCCAACACTAGGTCTAATCCCAGTATATTTACTACTGTAACATGTAGCCAACACTAGGTCTAATCCCAGTATATTTACAACTGTAACATGTAGCCAACACTAGGTCTAATCCCAGTCTATTTACTACTGTAACCTGTAGCCAACACTAGGTCTAATCCCAGTCTATTTACTACTGTAACATGTAGCCAGCACTAGGTCTAATCCCAGTATATTTACTACTGTAACATGTAGCCAACACTAGGTCTAATCCCAGTATGTTTACTACTGTAACATGTAGCCAACACTAGGTCTAATCCCAGTCTATTTACTACTGTAACATGTAGCCAACACTGGGTCTAATCCCAGTATATTTACTACTGTAACCAACACTAGGTCTAATCCCAGTATATTTACTAATGTAACCTGTAGCCAACACTAGGTCTAATCCCCGTCTATTTACTACTGTAACATGTAGCCAACACTAGGTCTAATCCCAGTCTATTTACTACTGTAACATGTAGCCAACACTAGGTCTAATCCCAGTATGTTTACTACTGTAACATGTAGCCAACACTGGGTCTAATCCCAGTATGTTTACTACTGTAACATGTAGCCAACACTGGGTCTAATCCCAGTCTATTTACTACTGTAACATGTAGCCAACACTAGGTCTAATCCCAGTATATTTACTACTGTAACCAACACTAGGTCTAATCCCAGTATATTTACTACTGTAACATGTAGCCAACACTGGGTCTAATCCCAGTATGTTTACTACTGTAACATGTAGCCAACACTGGGTCTAATCCCAGTCTATTTACTACTGTAACATGTAGCCAACACTAGGTCTAATCCCAGTATGTTTACTACTGTAACATGTAGCCAACACTGGGTCTAATCCCAGTATGTTTACTACTGTAACATGTAGCCAACACTGGGTCTAATCCCAGTCTATTTACTACTGTAACATGTAGCCAACACTAGGTCTAATCCCAGTATATTTACTACTGTAACCAACACTAGGTCTAATCCCAGTATATTTACTACTGTAACCAACACTAGGTCTAATCCCAGTATATTTACTACTGTAACCTGTAGCCAACACTAGGTCTAATTCCAGTCTATTTACTACTGTAACCTGTAGCCAACACTAGGTCTAATCCCAGTCTATTTACTACTGTAACCTGTAGCCAACACTAGGTCTAATCCCAGTCTATTTACTACTGTAACCTGTAGCCAACACTAGGTCTAATCCCAGTCTATTTACTACTGTAACATGTAGCCAACACTAGGTCTAATCCCAGTATGTTTACTACTGTAACATGTAGCCAACACTAGGTCTAATCCCAGTATGTTTACTACTGTAACATGTAGCCAACACTGGGTCTAATCCCAGTCTATTTACTACTGTAACATGTAGCCAACACTAGGTCTAATCCCAGTATATTTACTACTGTAACATGTAGCCAACACTAGGTCTAATCCCAGTCTATTTACTACTGTAACATGTAGCCAACACTAGGTCTAATCCCAGTATATTTACTACTGTAACATGTAGCCAACACTAGGTCTAATCCCAGTATATTTACAACTGTAACATGTAGCCAACACTAGGTCTAATCCCAGTCTATTTACTACTGTAACCTGTAGCCAACACTAGGTCTAATCCCAGTCTATTTACTACTGTAACATGTAGCCAACACTAGGTCTAATCCCAGTATATTTACTACTGTAACATGTAGCCAACACTAGGTCTAATCCCAGTATGTTTACTACTGTAACATGTAGCCAACACTGGGTCTAATCCCAGTATATTTACTACTGTAACCAACACTAGGTCTAATCCCAGTATATTTACTAATGTAACCTGTAGCCAACACTAGGTCTAATCCCAGTCTATTTACTACTGTAACATGTAGCCAACACTAGGTCTAATCCCAGTATATTTACTACTGTAACATGTAGCCAACACTGGGTCTAATCCCAGTATGTTTACTACTGTAACATGTAGCCAACACTAGGTCTAATCCCAGTATGTTTACTACTGTAACATGTAGCCAACACTTGGTCTAATCCCAGTCTATTTACTACTGTAACATGTAGCCAACACTAGGTCTAATCCCAGTATGTTTACTACTGTAACATGTAGCCAACACTTGGTCTAATCCCAGTCTATTTACTACTGTAACATGTAGCCAACACTAGGTCTAATCCCAGTATGTTTACTACTGTAACATGTAGCCAACACTGGGTCTAATCCCAGTATGTTTACTACTGTAACATGTAGCCAACACTAGGTCTAATCCCAGTATGTTTACTACTGTAACATGTAGCCAACACTTGGTCTAATCCCAGTCTATTTACTACTGTAACATGTAGCCAACACTAGGTCTAATCCCAGTCTATTTACTACTGTAACATGTAGCCAACACTGGGTCTAATCCCAGTATGTTTACTACTGTAACATGTAGCCAACACTTGGTCTAATCCCAGTCTATTTACTACTGTAACATGTAGCCAACACTAGGTCTAATCCCAGTCTATTTACTACTGTAACATGTAGCCAACACTAGGTCTAATCCCCGTCTATTTACTACTGTAACATGTAGCCAACACTAGGTCTAATCCCAGTATATTTACTAATGTAACCAACACTAGGTCTAATCCCAGTATATTTACTACTGTAACCAACACTAGGTCTAATCCCAGTATATTTACTACTGTAACCTGTAGCCAACACTAGGTCTAATTCCAGTCTATTTACTACTGTAACATGTAGCCAACACTAGGTCTAATCCCAGTCTATTTACTACTGTAACATGTAGCCAACACTAGGTCTAATCCCAGTCTATTCACTACTGTAACATGTAGCCAACACTAGGTCTAATCCCAGTCTATTTACTACTGTAACATGTAGCCAACACTAGGTCTAATCCCAGTCTATTTACTACTGTAACATGTAGCCAACACTAGGTCTAATTCCAGTCTATTTACTACTGTAACATGTAGCCAACACTAGGTCTAATCCCAGTCTATTTATTACTGTAACCTGTAGCCAACACTGGGTCTAATCCCAGTATATTTACTACTGTAACATGTAGCCAACACTAGGTCTAATTCCAGTCTATTTACTACTGTAACATGTAGCCAACACTAGGTCTAATCCCAGTCTATTTACTACTGTAACATGTAGCCAACACTAGGTCTAATCCCAGTCTATTTACTACTGTAACATGAAGCCAACACTGGGTCTAATCCCAGTATATTTACTACTGTAACCAACACTAGGTCTAATCCCAGTATATTTACTAATGTAACCTGTAGCCAACACTAGGTCTAATCCCAGTCTATTTACTACATTTACATTTACATTTAAGTCATTTAGCAGACGCTCTTATCCAGAGCGACTTACTACTGTAACATGTAGCCAACACTAGGTCTAATCCCAGTATATTTACTACTGTAACATGTAGCCAACACTAGGTCTAATCCCAGTCTATTTACTACTGTAACATGTAGCCAACACTAGGTCTAATCCCAGTATGTTTACTACTGTAACATGTAGCCAACACTGGGTCTAATCCCAGTATGTTTACTACTGTAACATGTAGCCAACACTAGGTCTAATCCCAGTCTATTTACTACTGTAACATGTAGCCAACACTAGGTCTAATCCCAGTCTATTTACTACTGTAACATGTAGCCAACACTAGGTCTAATCCCAGTATATTTACTACTGTAACCAACACTAGGTCTAATCCCAGTATATTTA
>NC_068442.1:52426697-52449197 GCF_023373465.1 Oncorhynchus keta
CTCTCTCTCTCTCTCTGTTTCTCTCGATTCCCTCTCTCTCTCTCTCTCTCGCTCCCCCTCTCTCTCTCCCCTCTCTCTGTGTCTCTCTCTCCCCTGTCTGTCTCTCTCTCCTCTCTCTGTGTCTCCTCTTTCTTGCTCTCCCTCTGTGTCTCTCTCTCTCTTGCTCTCCCTCTCTCTCTCTCTCTCTCTCTCTCTCTCTCTCTCTCTCTCCTCTCTCTCTCTCTCTCTCTCTCTCTCTCTCTCTCTCTCTCTCTCTCTCTCTCTCTCTCTCTCCCTCTCTCTCTCTACCTCTATGCTCTATTCTAATGTTGTCATGTGTTGCTCTCTGATGCCCCCTGCAGGCAGCGTCTGGACCTGATGAGAGAGATGTATGACAGAGCAGCAGAGGTTCCCAACAGCACCATAGAAGACTGTGAGAACGTTATGACTGGAGGAGACCCCTTCTACGACCGCTTCCCCTGGTTCCGTCTGGTCGGCAGGTACATGACTACCTGGTCAAAGCATGGTCAGACAGACAACCCTACCACAACACTACCACAACATTACAGCCACTACACTACCACAACACTACCACAACAGTACCACAACACTACCACAACACTACACTACCACTACACTACCACAACACTACCACAACACAACCACTACACTACCACTACACTACCACTACACTACCACAACACTACCACTACACTACCACAACCACAACACTACCACTACACTACCACAACACTACCACTACACTACACAACCACAACACTACCACAACCACAACACTACCACTACACTACCACAACACTACCACCACACTACCACTACACTACAACAACCATAACACTACCACAACACTACCACAACACTGCCACAACACTACCACTACACTACCACTACACTACCACAACACTACAACACTACCACAACATTACCACAACACTACCACACTACCACAACACTACCACAACACTACCACAACACTACCACAACACTACCACTACCACAACAGTACCACTACCAAAACACTACAGCCACAACACAACACTAGTGAAGATCTCATCACACATCAACCCCAACAGGTTCAGTCCATAGTTTACCTCAACCCCAACAGGTTCAGTCCATGGTTCACATCAACCCCAGCAGGTTCAGTCCATGGTTCACATCAACCCCAACAGGTTCAGTCCATGGTTCACATCAACCCCAACAGGTTCAGTCCATGCTTCACAACAACCCCAACAGGTTCAGTCCATGGTTCACAACAACCCCAACAGGTTCAGTCCATGGTTCACAACAACCCCAACAGGTTCAGTCCATGGTTCACAACAACCCCAACAGGTTCAGTCCATGGTTCACATCAACCCCAACAGGTTCAGTCCATGGTTCACATCAACCCCAACAGGTTCAGTCCATGGTTCACAACAACCCCCAACAGGTTCAGTCCATGGTTCACATCAACCCCAACAGGTTCAGTCCATGCTTCACAACAACCCCAACAGGTTCAGTCCATGGTTCACAACAACCCCAACAGGTTCAGTCCATGGTTCACATCAACCCCAACAGGTTCAGTCCATGGTTCACATCAACCCCAACAGGTTCAGTCCATGGTTCACATCAACCCCAACAGGTTCAGTCCATGGTTCACATCAACCCCAACAGGTTCAGTCCATGGTTCACATCAACCCCAACAGGTTCAGTCCATGCTTCACAACAACCCCAACAGGTTCAGTCCATGGTTCACAACAACCCCAACAGGTTCAGTCCATGGTTCACAACAACCCCAACAGGTTCAGTCAATGGTTCACAACAACCCCAACAGGTTCAGTCCATGGTTCACATCAACCCCAACAGGTTCAGTCCATGGTTCACATCAACCCCAACAGGTTCAGTCCATGGTTCACAACAACCCCCAACAGGTTCAGTCCATGGTTCACATCAACCCCAACAGGTTCAGTCCATGCTTCACAACAACCCCAACAGGTTCAGTCCATGGTTCACAACAACCCCAACAGGTTCAGTCCATGGTTCACATCAACCCCAACAGGTTCAGTCCATGGTTCTATAGAGCGGCATGGAGGAACCAGGGAAATATAGTCCGTAAAACTCAGTACATCACTGGGGCCAAGCTTCCTGCCATCCAGGACCTATATACTAGGCGGTGTCAGAGGAAGGCCCAAAAAATGGCCAAATACTCCAGTCACCCAAGTCATAGACTGTTCTGTCTGCAATCATACGACAAACAGAGTGCCAAGTCTAGGTTCAAACACCTACTTAACAGCTTCTGTTAACAGCTCCCAGGTGGCGCAGTGGTCTAAGGCACTGAACCTCAGTGCTAGAGGTGTCACTAGAGACCCTGGTTCGATTCCAGGCTGTATCACAACCGGCTGTGATTGGGAGTCCCATAGCGTCTTCCGGGTTAGGGTTTGGCCGGGGTAGACTGTCATTGTAAATAAGGATTTGTTCTTAATAAGTGACTTGCCTAGTTAAAAAATAAAGGTAAAATGTGGAAAATTCCATTAGACTGCTGAACAATTACTCAAATGACCCCTGAACTATTTACATTGCCCCTCCCCCTTTTTGTTTTTGCACTGTTGCTCTTTGCTGTTTATTGTCTATGCATAGTCACTTCACCCCTACCTACATGAACAAATTACCTGGACTAACCTGTACCCCTACACATTGACTCTGTACCGGTACCCCCTGTATATAGCCTCCACATTGACTGTGTACCGGTATCCCCTGTATATAGCCTCCACATTGACTCTGTACCGGTATCCCCTGTATATAGCCTCCACATTGACTCTGTACCGGTATCCCCTGTATATAGCCTCCACATTGACTCTGTGTACCCCTGTATATAGCCTACTCTGTATATAGCCTCCACATTGACTCTGTACCGGTACCCCTGTATATAGCCTCCACATTGACTCTGTACCGGTACCCCTGTATATAGCCTCCACATTGACTCTGTACCGGTACCCCTGTATATAGCCTCCACATTGACTCTGTACCGGTACCCCTGTATATAGCCTCCACATTGACTCTGTACCATAACCCCTGTATATAGCCTCCACATTGACTCTGTACCATAACCCCTGTATATAGCCTCCACATTGACTCTGTACCGGTATATAGCCCTGTATATAGCCTCCACATTGACTCTGTACCGGTACCCCTGTATATAGCCTCCACATTGACTCTGTACCGGTACCCCTGTATATAGCCTCCACATTGACTCTGTACCATAACACCCTGTATATAGCCTCCACATTGACTCTGTACCTGTACCCCTGTATAAAGCCTCCACATTGACTCTGTACCGGTACCCCCTGTATATAGCCTCCACATTGACTCTGTACCGGTACCCCTGTATATAGCCTCCACATTGACTCTGTACGGGTACCCCTGTATATAGCCTCCACATTGACTCTGTACCGGTACCCCTGTATATAGCCTCCACATTGACTCTGTACCGGTACTCCCTGTATATAGCCTCCCCATTGACTCTGTACCGGTACCCCCTGTATATAGCCTCCACATTGACTCGATACCGGTAACCCCTGTATATAGCCTCCACATTGACTCTGTACCGGTACCCCCTGTATATAGCCTCCACATTGACTCTGTACCGTGATACCCTGTATATAGCCTCCACATTGACTCTGTACCGTAATACCCTGTATATAACCTCCACATTGACTCTGTACCGTAATACCCTGTATATAGCCTCCACATTGACTCTGTACCGGTACCCCCTGTATATAGCCTCCACATTGACTCTGTACCGGTATCCCCTGTATATAGCCTCCACATTGACTCTGTACCGGTATCCCCTGTATATAGCCTCCACATTGACTCTGTACCGGTATCCCCTGTATATAGCCTCCACATTGACTCTGTACCGTAACACCCTGTATATAGCCTCCACATTGACTCTGTACCGTAACACCCTGTATATAGCCTCCACATTGACTCTGTACCGGTATCCCCTGTATATAGCCTCCACATTGACTCTGTACCGGTACCCCCTGTATATAGCCTCCACATTGACTCTGTACCGGTATCCCCTGTATATAGCCTCCACATTGACTCTGTCCCGGTACCCCCTGTATATAGCCTCCACATTGACTCTGTACCGTAACACCCTGTATATAGCCTCCACATTGACTCTGTACCGGTATCCCCTGTATATAGCCTCCACATTGACTCTGTACTGGTATCCCCTGTATATAGCCTCCACATTGACTCTGTACCGGTACCCCCTGTATATAGCGTCCACATAGACTCTGTACCGGTACCCACTGTATATAGTCTCCACATTGACTCTGTACCGGTACCTCCTGTATATAGCCTCCACATTGACTCTGTACCGGTACCCCCTGTATATAGCCTCCACATTGACTCTGTACCGGTACCCCCTGTATATAGCCACCACATTGACTCTGTACCGGTATCCCCTGTATATAGCCTCCACATTGACTCTGTACCGGTACCCCCTGTATATAGCCTCCACATTGACTCTGTACCGGTATCCACTGTATATAGCCTCCACATTGACTCTGTACCGGTATCCCCTGTATATAGCCTCCACATTGACTCTGTACCGTAACACCCTGTATATAGCCTCCACATTGACTCTGTACCGGTATCCCCTGTATATAGCCTCCACATTGACTCTGTACCGGTACCCCTTGTATATAGCCTCCACATTGACTCTGTACCGGTACCCCCTGTATATATCCTCCACATTGACTCTGTACCGGTACCCCCTGTATATAGCCTCCACATTGACTCTGTATGTAACACCCTGTATATAGCCTCCACATTGACTCTGTACCGGTACCCCCTGTATATAGCGTCCACATAGACTCTGTACCGGTACCCCCTGTATATAGCCTCCACATTGACTCTGTACCGGTACCCCCTGTATATAGCCTCCACATTGACTCTGTACCGTAACACCCTGTATATAACCTCCACATTGACTCTGTACCGTAATACCCTGTATATAGCCTCCACATTGACTCTGTACCGGTACCCCCTGTATATAGCCTCCACATTGACTCTGTACCGGTATCCCCTGTATATAGCCTCCACATTGACTCTGTACCGGTATCCCCTGTATATAGCCTCCACATTGACTCTGTACCGGTATCCCCTGTATATAGCCTCCACATTGACTCTGTACCGTAACACCCTGTATATAGCTTCCACATTGACTCTGTACCGTAACACCCTGTATATAGCCTCCACATTGACTCTGTACCGGTATCCCCTGTATATAGCCTCCACATTGACTCTGTACCGGTACCCCCTGTATATAGCCTCCACATTGACTCTGTACCGGTATCCCCTGTATATAGCCTCCACATTGACTCTGTCCCGGTACCCCCTGTATATAGCCTCCACATTGACTCTGTACCGTAACACCCTGTATATAGCCTCCACATTGACTCTCTACCGGTATCCCCTGTATATAGCCTCCACATTGACTCTGTACTGGTATCCCCTGTATATAGCCTCCACATTGACTCTGTACCGGTACCCCCTGTATATAGCGTCCACATAGACTCTGTACCGGTACCCACTGTATATAGTCTCCACATTGACTCTGTACCGGTACCCCCTGTATATAGCCTCCACATTGACTCTGTACCGGTACCTCCTGTATATAGCCTCCACATTGACTCTGTACCGGTACCCCCTGTATATAGCCTCCACATTGACTCTGTACCGGTATCCCCTGTATATAGCCTCCACATTGACTCTGTACCGGTACCCCCTGTATATAGCCACCACATTGACTCTGTACTGGTATCCCCTGTATATAGCCTCCACATTGACTCTGTACCGGTACCCCCTGTATATAGCCTCCACATTGACTCTGTATGTAACACCCTGTATATAGCCTCCACATTGACTCTGTACCGGTATCCCCTGTATATAGCCTCCACATTGACTCTGTACCGGTACCCCCTGTATATAGCCTCCACATTGACTCTGTACCGGTACCCCCTGTATATATCCTCCACATTGACTCTGTACCGGTACCCCCTGTATATAGCCTCCACATTGACTCGATACCGGTAACCCCTGTATATAGCCTCCACATTGACTCTGTACCGGTACCCCCTGTATATAGCCTCCACATTGACTCTGTACCGTGATACCCTGTATATAGCCTCCACATTGACTCTGTACCGTAATACCCTGTATATAACCTCCACATTGACTCTGTACCGTAATACCCTGTATATAGCCTCCACATTGACTTTGTACCGGTACCCCCTGTATATAGCCTCCACATTGACTCTGTACCGGTATCCCCTGTATATAGCCTCCACATTGACTCTGTACCGGTATCCCCTGTATATAGCCTCCACATTGACTCTGTACCGTAACACCCTGTATATAGCCTCCACATTGACTCTGTACCGTAACACCCTGTATATAGCCTCCACATTGACTCTGTATCGGTATCCCCTGTATATAGCCTCCACATTGACTCTGTACCGGTACCCCCTGTATATAGCCTCCACATTGACTCTGTACCGGTATCCCCTGTATATAGCCTCCACATTGACTCTGTACCGGTACCCCCTGTATATAGCCTCCACATTGACTCTGTACCGTAACACCCTGTATATAGCCTCC
The DNA here is from genome assembly GCF_023373465.1 of Oncorhynchus keta. Taxonomy (NCBI): domain Eukaryota; kingdom Metazoa; phylum Chordata; class Actinopteri; order Salmoniformes; family Salmonidae; genus Oncorhynchus; species Oncorhynchus keta. The sequence goes on from NC_068442.1 coordinate 52,433,343, forward strand.
ACATTGACTCTGTACCGGTATCCCCTGTATATAGCCTCCACATTGACTCTGTACTGGTATCCCCTGTATATAGCCTCCACATTGACTCTGTACCGGTACCCCCTGTATATAGCGTCCACATAGACTCTGTACCGGTATCCCCTGTATATAGCCTCCACATTGACTCTGTACCGGTACCCCCTGTATATAGCCTCCACATTGACTCTGTACCGGTATCCCCTGTATATAGCCTCCACATTGACTCTGTCCCGGTACCCCCTGTATATAGCCTCCACATTGACTCTGTACCGTAACACCCTGTATATAGCCTCCACATTGACTCTGTACCGTATCCCCTGTATATAGCCTCCACATTGACTCTGTACTGGTATCCCTGTATATAGCCTCCACATTGACTCTGTACCGGTATCCCCTGTATATAGCCTCCACATAGACTCTGTACCGGTACCCACTGTATATAGTCTCCACATTGACTCTGTACCGGTACCCCTGTATATAGCCTCCACATTGACTCTGTACCGGTACCCCTGTATATAGCCTCCACATTGACTCTGTACCGGTACCCCTGTATATAGCCTCCACATTGACTCTGTACCGGTATCCCCTGTATATAGCCTCCACATTGACTCTGTACCGGTACCCCCTGTATATAGCCACCACATTGACTCTGTACTGGTATCCCCTGTATATAGCCTCCACATTGACTCTGTACCGGTACCCCTGTATATAGCCTCCACATTGACTCTGTATGTAACACCCTGTATATAGCCTCCACATTGACTCTGTACCGGTATCCCCTGTATATAGCCTCCACATTGACTCTGTACCGGTACCCCTGTATATAGCCTCCACATTGACTCTGTACCGGTACCCCCTTGTATATATCCTCCACATTGACTCTGTACCGGTACCCCCTGTATATAGCCTCCACATTGACTCTGTACCGGTAACCCCTGTATATAGCCTCCACATTGACTCTGTACCGGTACCCCTGTATATAGCCTCCACATTGACTCTGTACCGTGATACCCTGTATATAGCCTCCACATTGACTCTGTACCGTAATACCCTGTATATAACCTCCACATTGACTCTGTACCGTAATACCCTGTATATAGCCTCCACATTGACTCTGTACCGGTACCCCTGTATATAGCCTCCACATTGACTCTGTACCGGTATCCCTGTATATAGCCTCCACATTGACTCTGTACCGTATCCCCTGTATATAGCCTCCACATTGACTCTGTACCGGTATCCCCTGTATATAGCCTCCACATTGACTCTGTACCGTAACACCCTGTATATAGCCTCCACATTGACTCTGTACCGGTATCCCTGTATATAGCCTCCACATTGACTCTGTACCGGTACCCCTGTATATAGCCTCCACATTGACTCTGTACCGGTATCCCTGTATATAGCCTCCACATTGACTCTGTACCGGTACCCCTGTATATAGCCTCCACATTGACTCTGTACCGTAACACCCTGTATATAGCCTCCACATTGACTCTGTACCGGTATCCCCTGTATATAGCCTCCACATTGACTCTGTACCGGTATCCCCTGTATATAGCCTCCACATTGACTCTGTACCGGTACCCCTGTATATAGCCTCCACATTGACTCTGTACCGGTACCCCTGTATATAGCCTCCACATTGACTCTGTACCGGTACCCCTGTATATAGCCTCCACATTGACTCTGTACCGGTACCCCTGTATATAGCCTCCACATTGACTCTGTACCGGTACCCCCTGTATATAGCCTCCACATTGACTCTGTACCGGTACCCCTGTATATAGCCTCCACATTGACTCTGTACCGGTACCCCTGTATATAGCCTCCACATTGACTCTGTACCGGTACCCCTGTATATAGCCTCCACATTGACTCTGATACCGGTAACCCCTGTATATAGCCTCCACATTGACTCTGTACCGGTACCCCTGTATATAGCCTCCACATTGACTCTGTACCGTATACCCCTGTATATAGCCTCCACATTGACTCTGTACCGTAATACCCCCTGTATATAGCCTCCACATTGACTCTGTACCGTAATACCCTGTATATAGCCTCCACATTGACTCTGTACCGGTACCCCCTGTATATAGCCACCACATTGACTCTGTACTGGTATCCCCTGTATATAGCCTCCACATTGACTCTGTACCGGTACCCCCTGTATATAGCCTCCACATTGACTCTGTACCGTAACACCCTGTATATAGCCTCCACATTGACTCTGTACCGGTACCCCTGTATATAGCCTCCACATTGACTCTGTACCGGTACCCCTGTATATAGCCTCCACATTGACTCTGTACCGGTACCCCTGTATATAGCCTCCACATTGACTCTGTACCGGTACCCCTGTATATAGCCTCCACATTGACTCTGATACCGGTAACCCCTGTATATAGCCTCCACATTGACTCTGTACCGGTACCCCTGTATATAGCCTCCACATTGACTCTGTACCGTGATACCCTGTATATAGCCTCCACATTGACTCTGTACCGTAATACCCTGTATATAACCTCCACATTGACTCTGTACCGTAATACCCTGTATATAGCCTCCACATTGACTCTGTACCGGTACCCCTGTATATAGCCTCCACATTGACTCTGTACCGGTATCCCCTGTATATAGCCTCCACATTGACTCTGTACCGGTATCCCTGTATATAGCCTCCACATTGACTCTGTACCGGTATCCCCTGTATATAGCCTCCACATTGACTCTGTACCGTAACACCCTGTATATAGCCTCCACATTGACTCTGTACCGTAACACCCTGTATATAGCCTCCACATTGACTCTGTACCGGTATCCCTGTATATAGCCTCCACATTGACTCTGTACCGGTACCCCCTGTATATAGCCTCCACATTGACTCTGTACCGTATCCCCTGTATATAGCCTCCACATTGACTCTGTCCCGGTACCCCTGTATATAGCCTCCACATTGACTCTGTACCGTAACACCCTGTATATAGCCTCCACATTGACTCTGTACCGGTATCCCCTGTATATAGCCTCCACATTGACTCTGTACTGGTATCCCCTGTATATAGCCTCCACATTGACTCTGTACCGGTACCCCTGTATATAGCGTCCACATTGACTCTGTACCGGTACCCACTGTATATAGTCTCCACATTGACTCTGTACCGGTACCTCCTGTATATAGCCTCCACATTGACTCTGTACCGGTACCCCCTGTATATAGCCTCCACATTGACTCTGTACCGGTACCCCCTGTATATAGCCACCACATTGACTCTGTACCGGTATCCCCTGTATATAGCCTCCACATTGACTCTGTACCGGTACCCCCTGTATATAGCCTCCACATTGACTCTGTACCGGTATCCACTGTATATAGCCTCCACATTGACTCTGTACCGGTATCCCCTGTATATAGCCTCCACATTGACTCTGTACCGTAACACCCTGTATATAGCCTCCACATTGACTCTGTACCGGTATCCCCTGTATATAGCCTCCACATTGACTCTGTACCGGTACCCCCTGTATATAGCCTCCACATTGACTCTGTACCGGTACCCCCTGTATATAGCCTCCACATTGACTCTGTACCGGTACCCCCTGTATATAGCCTCCACATTGACTCTGTACTGTAACACCCTGTATATAGCCTCCACATTGACTCTGTACCGGTACCCCCTGTATATAGCCTCCACATTGACTCTGTACCGGTACCCCTGTATATAGCCTCCACATTGACTCTGTACCGGTACCCCCTGTATATAGCCTCCACATTGACTCTGTACCGTAACACCCTGTATATAACCTCCACATTGACTCTGTACCGTAATACCCTGTATATAGCCTCCACATTGACTCTGTACCGGTACCCCCTGTATATAGCCTCCACATTGACTCTGTACCGGTATCCCCTGTATATAGCCTCCACATTGACTCTGTACCGGTATCCCCTGTATATAGCCTCCACATTGACTCTGTACCGGTATCCCCTGTATATAGCCTCCACATTGACTCTGTACCGTAACACCCTGTATATAGCCTCCACATTGACTCTGTACCGTAACACCCTGTATATAGCCTCCACATTGACTCTGTACCGGTATCCCCTGTATATAGCCTCCACATTGACTCTGTACCGGTATCCCCTGTATATAGCCTCCACATTGACTCTGTACCGGTACCCCCTGTATATAGCCTCCACATTGACTCTGTACCGTAACACCCTGTATATAGCCTCCACATTGACTCTGTACCGGTATCCCTGTATATAGCCTCCACATTGACTCTGTACCGGTATCCCCTGTATATAGCCTCCACATTGACTCTGTACCGGTACCCCCTGTATATAGCCTCCACATTGACTCTGTACCGGTACCCCTGTATATAGCCTCCACATTGACTCTGTACCGGTACCCCTGTATATAGCCTCCACATTGACTCTGTACCGGTACCCCTGTATATAGCCTCCACATTGACTCTGTACCGGTACCCCCTGTATATAGCCTCCACATTGACTCTGTACCGGTATCCCCTGTATATAGCCTCCACATTGACTCTGTACCGTACCCCCGTATATAGCCTCCACATTGACTCTGTACCGGTATCCCCTGTATATAGCCTCCACATTGACTCTGTACCGTAACACCCTGTATATAGCCTCCACATTGACTCTGTACCGGTACCCCTGTATATAGCCTCCACATTGACTCTGTACCGTACCCCTGTATATAGCCTCCACATTGACTCTGTACCGTAACACCCTGTATATAGCCTCCACATTGACTCTGTACCGGTACCCCTGTATATAGCCTCCACATTGACTCTGTACCGGTATCCCCTGTATATAGCCTCCACATTGACTCTGTACCGTTATCCCCTGTATATAGCCTCCACATTGACTCTGTACCGGTATCCCCTGTATATAGCCTCCACATTGACTCTGTACCGGTATCCCCTGTATATAGCCTCCACATTGACTCTGTACCGGTATCCCCTGTATATAGCCTCCACATTGACTCTGTACCGTAACCCCTGTATATAGCCTCCACATTGACTCTGTACCGGTATCCCCTGTATATAGCCTCCACATTGACTCTGTACCGGTACCCCCTGTATATAGCCTCCACATTGACTCTGTACCGGTACCCCCTGTATATAGCCTCCACATTGACTCTGTACCGGTACCCCTGTATATAGCCTCCACATTGACTCTGTACCGGTACCCCTGTATATAGCCTCCACATTGACTCTGTACCGTACCCCTGTATATAGCCTCCACATTGACTCTGTACTGGTACCCCCTGTATATAGCCTCCACATTGACTCTGTACCGGTATCCCCTGTATATAGCCTCCACATTGACTCTGTACCGTAACACCCTGTATATAGCCTCCACATTGACTCTGTACCGGTACCCCCTGTATATAGCCTCCACATTGACTCTGTACCGGTACCCCCTGTATATAGCCTCCACATTGACTCTGTACCGTAACACCCTGTATATAGCCTCCACATTGACTCTGTACCGTAACCCCTGTATATAGCCTCCACATTGACTCTGTACCGTAACACCCTGTATATAGCCTCCACATTGACTCTGTACCGGTACCCCCTGTATATAGCCTCCACATTGACTCTGTACCGTAACACCCTGTATATAGCCTCCACATTGACTCTGTACCGTAACACCCTGTATATAGCCTCCACATTGACTCTGTACCGTAACACCCTGTATATAGCCTCCACATTGACTCTGTACCGGTACCCCCTGTATATAGCCTCCACATTGACTCTGTACCGGTACCCCCTGTATATAGCCTCCACATTGACTCTGTACCGTAACACCCTGTATATAGCCTCCACATTGACTCTGTACCGGTACCCCCTGTATATAGCCTCCACATTGACTCTGTACCGGTACCCCCTGTATATATCCTCCACATTGACTCTGTACCGGTACCCCCTGTATATAGCCTCCACATTGACTCTGTACCGTAACACCCTGTATATAGCCTCCACATTGACTCTGTATGTAACACCTTGTATATAGCCTCCACATTGACTCTGTACCGTAACACCCTGTATATAGCCTCCACATTGACTCTGTACCGGTACCCCCTGTATATAGCCTCCACATTGACTCTGCACCGTAACACCCTGTATATAGCTTCCACATTGTCTCTGTATGTAACACCTTGTATATAGCCTCCACGTTGACTCTGTACCGTAACACCCTGTATATAGTCTCCACATTGACTCTGTACCGGTACCCCCTGTATATAGCCTCCACATTGACTCTGTACCGGTACCCCCTGTATATAGCCTCCACATTGACTCTGTACCGTAACACCCTGTATATAGCCTCCACATTGACTCTGTACCGGTATCCCCTGTATATAGCCTCCACATTGACTCTGTACCGGTATCCCCTGTATATAGCCTCCACATTGACTCTGTACCGGTACCCCCTGTATATAGCCTCCACATTGACTCTATACCGTAACACCCTGTATATAGCCTCCACATTGACTCTGTACCGGTACCCCCTGTATATAGCCTCCACATTGACTCTGTACCGGTACCCCCTGTATATAGCCTCCACATTGACTCTGTACCGGTACCCCCTGTATATTGCCTCCACATTGACTCTGTACTGGTACCCCTTGTATATAGCCTCCACATTGACTCTGTACCGGTACCACCTGTATATAGCCTCCATATTGACTCTGTACCGGTACCCCCTGTATATAGCCTCCACATTGACTCTGTACCGTAACACCCTGTATATAGCCTCCACATTGACTCTGTACCGGTATCCCCTGTATATAGCCTCCACATTGACTCTGTACCGGTACCCCCTGTATATAGCCTCCACATTGACTCTGTACCGGTACCCCCTGTATATAGCCTCCACATTGACTCTGTACCGGTATCCCCTGTATATAGCCTCCACATTGACTCTGTACCAGTATCCCCTGTATATAGCCTCCACATTGACTCTGTACCGGTACCCCCTGTATATAGCCTCCACATTGACTCTGTACCGTAATACCCTGTATTTAGCCTCCACATTGACTCTGTACCATAATACCCTGTATATAACCTCCACATTGACTCTGTACCGTAATACCCTGTATATAGCCTCCACATTGACTCTGTACCGTAACACCCTGTATATAGCCTCCACATTGACTCTGTACCGTAACACCCTGTATATAGCCTCCACATTGACTCTGTACCGTAACACCCTGTATATAGCCTCCACATTGACTCTGTACCGTAATACCCTGTATATAGCCTCCACATTGACTCTGTACCGTAACACCCTGTATATAGGCTCCACATTGACTCTGTACCATAATACTTTGTATGTAGCCTCCACATTGACTCTGTACCGTAATACCCTGTATATAGCCTCCACATTGACTCTGTACCGTAATACCCTGTATATAGCCTCCACATTGACTCTGTACCGTAACACCCTGTATATAGGCTCCACATTGACTCTGTACCATAATACCCTGTATGTAGCCTCCACATTGACTCTGTACCGTAATACCCTGTATATAGGCTCCACATTGACTCTGTACCGTAATACCCTGTATATAGCCTCCACATTGTTATTTTATTTAGTTACTGAAACATTTTTCTTTTTTTTGCTTTTGGTTCATTTAAACTATATTTCTTTGAACTGCATTGTTGTTTAAGGGCTTGTAAGTAAGCATTTCACGGTAAGTTCTACACCTGTTGTATTCAGCGCATGAGACAAATGCAATTTGATTAGATTTGATTTGAAACTCTCCTGCAGTAGTCATTGATAGATAACTTCAGTAGATAAACCAGCAGTCTTCCATGTGAACCTGAAGGGGCCATGGCTCATTAAGGGCACACTGTGGCGGAATTGTATTCCTCCAAATACATTTAACCTACCAGTGTTTTTCTACCTGTCCCCTGCCTATTCCTCCAAATAGATTTAACCTACCAGTGTTTTTCTACCTGTCCTCTGCCTATTCCTCCAAATAGATTTAACCTACCAGTGTTTTCTACCTGTCTCCTGCCTATTCCTCCAAATAGATTTAACCTACCAGTGTTTTTCTACCTGTCCTCTGCCTATTCCTCCAAATAGATTTAACCTACCAGTGTTTTCTACCTGTCTCCTGCCTATTCCTCCAAATAGATTTAACCTACCAGTGTTTTTCTACCTGTCCCCTGCCTATTCCTCCAAATAGATTTAACCTACCAGTGTTTTTCTACCTGTCCCCTGCCTATTCCTCCAAATAGATTTAACCTACCAGTGTTTTTCTACCTGTCCCCTGCCTATTCCTCCAAATAGATTTAACCTACCAGTGTTTTTCTACCTGTCCTCTGCCTATTCCTCCAAATAGATTTAACCTACCAGTGTTTTTCTACCTGTCCCCTGCCTATTCCTCCAAATAGATTTAACCTACCAGTGTTTTTCTACCTGTCCTCTGCCTATTCCTCCAAATAGATTTAACCTACCAGTGTTTTTCTACCTGTCCCCTGCCTATTCCTCCAAATAGATTTAACCTACCAGTGTTTTTCTACCTGTCCTGTTGTAGGCCACTATCTAACTTACATCCCATGTTTCTGGCTGCACCCCCGCCCCCTACCAGCAACCCCCTTTTCAACGTGTGCATGAGCGAGAGCATGAGTGATCCCACTCCCTCCCCCACTCCTTCTCCCACCCTCTCCACCTCCGAGCTAACTGAGCTGGCCGACACTCGGCCGGAGGGGCGAGGAGGGGAGGAGGAGTTGGAGGCTTTGGGGGATCTGGACGATGATATCTTTTTGGACGACCCGTTCTCGGAGCTCGATGATGATGATGATGATGATGATGATGATGAGGGAGAGCTGTGCCGAGGCGGCTCCAGCGAAGGCCTGGATCCCTTTTATGACCGCTCTCCGTTATTCAGTGTAGTGGGAAGGTTGGTGAGGTTTCAGGAGCATGCTGGGGGATGGAAACTAGCTCTTTCACACTGAGACACTCTGGGTCTTGCTCTGCTGCCCCAAGAGAACACGCAAACTAACTTGTGCACGCACATGCACACAAGCACACACAACACCTACAAAATGCAAAACGAACACACACACGTACACACCACAGGAAATGAGGAGTTAACAACAATATTATCACTGAATAGAGGTTCTGACGTTGTTAGGCAACCAAATTACACACCTCCACGTTGACCTATCTTTGCTTTTACAAGTTTATATTTTCATGGTGTCTGGGAGGGAAGTCCAGTATTTTGCAGAGGGGCAAGAGAACCTTGTCTGGAGGGAAGTCCAGTATTTTGCATAGGGGCAACAGAACCTCGTCTGGAGGGAAGTCCAGTATTTTGCAGAGGGGCAAGAGAACCTTGTCTGGGAGGGCAGTCCAGTATTTTGCAGAGGGGCAACAGAACCTCGTCTGGGAGGGCAGTCCAGTATTTTGCAGAGGGGCAAGAGAACTTCGTCTGGGAGGGCAGTCCAGTATTTTGCAGAGGGGCAACAGAACCTCGTCTGGAGGGAAGTCCAGTATTTTGCAGAGGGGCAAGAGAACCTCGTCTGGGAGGGCAGTCCAGTATTTTGCAGAGGGGCAACAGAACCTCGTCTGGAGGGAAGTCCAGTATTTTATAGAGGGGCAAAAGAATCGTCTGGGAGGGCAGTCCAGTATTTTGCAGAGGGGCAACAGAACCTCGTCTGGAGGGAAGTCCAGTATTTTGCAGAGGGGCAACAGAACCTCGTCTGGGAGGGCAGTCCAGTATTTTGCAGAGGGGCAACAGAACCTCGTCTGGAGGGAAGTCCAGTATTTTATAGAGGGGCAAAAGAATCGTCTGGGAGGGCAGTCCAGTATTTTGCAGAGGGGCAAGAGAACTTTGTCTGGGAGGGCAGTCCAGTATTTTGCAGAGGGGCAACAGAACCTCGTCTGGAGGGAAGTCCAGTATTTTGCAGAGGGGCAAGAGAACCTCTTCTGGGAGGGCAGTCCAGTATTTTGCAGAGGGGCAACAGAACCTCGTCTGGAGGGAAGTCCAGTATTTTATAGAGGTGCAAAAGAATGGTCTGGAAGGGCAGTCCAGTATTTTGCAGAGGGGCAACAGAACCTCGTCTGGAAGGGCAGTCCAGTATTTTGCAGAGGGGCAAGAGAACCTCGTCTGTAGCTGTAGCGTGAGAATACGTTAATGTCCATCCAATACAGAGATCATCAACAAGACTAAATTACCCAAGGACCCCTGCCTCTCGTTCAGTCCCCTTATAGTGTCACTCTACCCATGACTACAAAGCCTCTGCCCCACCCTTTCTGCTCCAATCACACACCCTGGCCTCAGCTCTTAGTCTCTGTCAGGTCTGGGGGATAGATGTCAGCGCTAACTACCTGCCACACCACCCTTTCATCAGAGACACTCCCTGCCTTATAATTATATAAGACCCTCCCTTATAACTATATAAGTCCCTCCCTGACTATAACTATATAAGTCCCTCCCTGACTATAACTATATAAGTCCCTCCCTGACTATAACTATATAAGACCCTCCCTTATAACTATATAAGTCCCTCCCTGACTATAACTATATAAGACCCTCCCTTATAACTATATAAGTCCCTCCCTGACTATAACTATATAAGTCCCTCCCTGACTATAACTATATAAGTCCCTCCCTGACTATAACTATATAAGTCCCTCCCTGACTATAACTATATAAGACCCTCCCTTATAACTATATAAGTCCCTCCCTGACTATAACTATATAAGTCCCTCCCTTATAACTATATAAGACCCTCCCTTATAACTATATAAGACCCTCCCTGACTATAACTATATAAGACCCTCCCTGACTATAACTATATAAGTCCCTCCCTGACTATAACTATATAAGTCCCTCCCTTATAACTATATAAGTCCCTCCCTGACTATAACTATATAAGACCCTCCCTATATAAGTCCCTTATATAAGACCCTCCTTATAACTAATAAGACCCTCCCTTATAACTATAACTATATAAGACCCTCCCTTATAACTATATAAGACCCTCCCTGACTATAACTATATAAGTCCCTCCCTGACTATAACTATATAAGTCCCTCCCTTATTACTATATAAGTCCCTCCCTTATAACTATATAAGTCCCTCCCTGACTATAACTATATAAGACTCCCTGACTATAACTATATAAGACCCTCCCTTATAACTATATAAGTCCCTCCCTGACTATAACTATATAAGTCCCTCCCTGACTATAACTATATAAGACCCTCCCTGACTATAACTATATAAGACCCTCCCTTATAACTATATAAGTCCCTCCCTTATAACTATATAAGTCCCTCCCTTATAACTATATAAGTCCCTCCCTTATAAATATATAAGTCCCTCGCTGACTATAACTATATAAGTCCCTCCCTTATAACTATATAAGACCCTCCCTTATAACTATATAAGACCCTCCCTGACTATAACTATATAAGACCCTCCCTGACTATAACTATATAAGTCCCTCCCTGACTATAACTATATAAGACCCTCCCTGACTATAACTATATAAGACCCTCCCTGACTATAACTATATAAGTCCCTCCCTTATAACTATATAAGACCCTCCCTTATTTACATTTACATTTAAGTCATTTAGCAGACGCTCTTATCCATAGACTCCCTGATAACTATATAAGCGACTTACAAATGACCATATAAGACCCTCCTTATAACTATATAAGACCCTCCCTGACTATAACTATATAAGACCCTCCCTGACTATAACTATATAAGACCCTCCCTGACTATAACTATATAAGACCCTCCCTGACTATAACTATATAAGACCCTCCCTGACTATAACTATATAAGACCCTCCCTGACTATAACTATATAAGACCCTCCCTGACTATAACCATATAAGTCCCTCCCTGACTATAACCATATATGTTCCTCCCTGACTATAATTATACAAGTCCCTCCCTGACTTAAAACTATAGCGCTTAAATGCTAGCTGTTAGCTTCAGACAGCATGCTAGCTGTAAGCTTCAGACAGCATGCTAGGTGTTAGCTTCAGACAGCATGCTAGCTGTTAGATTCAGACAGCATGCTAGGTGTTAGCTTCAGACAGCATGCTAGCTGTTAGACTTCAGACAGCATGCTAGCTGTTAGCTTCAGACAGCATGCTAGCTGTAAGCTTCAGACAGCATGCTAGCTGTTAGCTTCAGACAGCATGCTAGGTGTTAGCTTCAGACAGCATGCTAGCTGTTAACTACTTCAGACAGTAGTCCTTGCCTCAGCTCTTTCAGGATCTTTCACACATAGTTTCCAATCCCATAAATTTGGTCCGGTTGGTTTCACGTTGCCAAATGTAAAATCCCCCAAAATATCCTCAACTAAACAATGTGTCCATGCAAGTAATTTGTTTATTGGACAAAAAAATGCTGAAGTTAAATCCATCTATGATTATGGGCTGACCAGGCTGGATTATCATGAAGCACCTGCTGCTACGTTCACATAATCAGAGATATCAAGTTACGATGCAACCTGTGTTCGATCACCGAATCGAATCAGACTGAGACCACCACCCTTTTAGAGCAAACCACATGTGTTGTTTAGTGTGGATAGACTTCACACCAGTCCAAGCGAACCCATCTAAGTGGGTAAATTAGTTCAGAAAAAAACGCACCAAACCATTTGGGTGTGAATACCCCTTTAGACTTAGTTCCTATGAGCTCTGAGGTAGACACTACCAGCTCCCTACCAGCTCCCTACCAGATCCCTACCTGCTTCGTACCAGCTCCCAACAGCTCCCTACCATCTCCCTAAAAGCTCCCTACCAGATCCCTACCTGCTCCGTACCAGCTCCCTACCAGCTCCCTACCAGCTCCCTACCAGATCCCTACCTGCTTCACCAGCTCCCAACAGCTCCCTACCATCTCCCTAAAAGCTCCCTACCAGATCCCTACCTGCTCCGTACCAGCTCCCTACCAGCTCCCTACCAGATCCCTACCATCTCCCTACCAGATCCCTACCATCTCCCTAAAAGCTCCCTACCAGATCCCTAAAAGCTCCCTACCAGAGCCGTACCATCTCCCTAGAAGCTCCCTACCAGAGCCGTACCATCTCCCTAAAAGCTCCCTACCAGATCCGTACCAGCTCCCTACCAGCTCCCTACCAGATCCCTACCATCTCCCTACCAGATCCCTACCATCTCCCTAAAAGCTCCCTACCAGCTCCCTACCAGCTCCCTACCAGATCCGTACCATCTCCCTAAAAGCTCCCTACCAGCTCCCTAGAAGCTCTGTACAAGCTCCCTACCAGGTCCTTGGAAGCTCCCTACCATCTCCCTAAAAGCTCCCTACCAGCTCCCTAAAAGTTCCCTACCAGCTCCCTAGAAGCTCTGTACAAGCTCCCTACCAGCTACCTAACAGTTCCCTAACAGCTCCCTAGAAGCTCCCTACCAGTCCCTAACATCTCCCTAACTGCTCCCTACCACCTCCATACCAACTCCTAAGAAGCTCCCTAGAAGCTCCCTACCAACTTCCTACCACCTACATACCAGCTCCTAAGAAGCTCCCTCGAAGCTCCCTACCAGCTCCATACCAGCTCCCTAGAAGCTCCCTACCAGCTCCCTAGAAGCTCCCTAACAGCTCCCTAGAAGCTCCCTACCAGCTCCCCAGAAGCTGCCTACCACCTCCCTAGAAGCTCCCTACCAGCTCCCTACCAGCTCCCTACCAGGTCCTCCGAAGCTCCCTACCATCTCCCTAAAAGCTCCCTACCAGCTCCCTAAAAGCTCCCTACAAGCTCCCTACCAGCTCCCTAACAGTTCCTAACAGCTCCCTAGAAGCTCCCTACCAGCTCCCTACCATCTCCCTACCAGCTCCCTAACAGCTCCATACCAGCTCATAAGAAGCTCCCTACCAGCTCCCTACCAGCTCCGTACCAGCACCCTACCATCTCCCTACCAGCTCCCTACCAGCTCCCTACCAGCTCCTTTCAGCTCCCTACCAGCTCCCTACCAGGTCCTTAGAAGCTCCCTACCATCTCCCTAAAAGCTCCTTCCAGCTCCTTTCCAGCTTCAGTACCAGCTCCCTACTAGCTCCCTACCACCTCCATACCAGCTCCTTAGAAGCTCCCTACCATCTCCCTAAAAGCTCCCTACCAGCTCCCTAAAATCTCCCTACCAGCTCCTGGAAGCTCCCTACCAGCTCCCTACCATCTCCCTACCAGCTTCCTAACAGCTCCCTACCAGCTCCATACCAGCTCCTAAGAATCTCCCAAGAATCTCCCTACCAGCTCCCTACCACCTCCATACCAGTTACTAAGAAGCTCCCTAGAAGCTCCCTACCAGCTCCCTACCAGCTCTCTACCAGCTCCCTACCAGCTCCCTACCAGCTCCCTAGAAGCTCCCTACCAGCTCTCCCTACCAGCTCACTCAAAGCTCCCTACCAGCTCCCTAACAATTCCCTAACAGATCCCTACCACCTCCATACCAGCTCCGTAGAAGTTCCCTACCATCACCCTACCAGCTTCCTACCAGATCCCTACCAGCTCCCTACCATCTCCCTAAAGCTCCCTACCAGCTCGCTACCAGCTCCATAGAAGCTCCCTACAAGCTCCCTAACAGCTCCCTAACAGTTCCCTAACAGCTCCTTACCAGCTCCCTACCAGCTCCCTAGAAGCTCCCTACCATCTCCCTACCATCTCCCTACAAGCTCCCTACCATCTCCCTACAAGCTCCCTACCAGCTCCCTACCAGCTCCCTAGAAGCTCCGTACCAGCTCCCTACCAGCTCCCTATCATCTCCCTACCAGCTCCCTTCCCTACCATTTCCCTACCAGATCCTTTCCAGCTCCTTTCCAGCTCCCTATCAGCTCCCTACCAGCTCACTAGAATCTCCCACCAGCTCCCTACCATCTCCCTACCAGCTCCCTACCAGCTCCCTACCAGCACCTTTCCAGCTCCCTACCAGCTCCCTCGAAGCCAAACTGCCTTTTCATGAATTACACAATTAGAGGCACTCCCTGAAAATTATAGCTGTTAGCACTCCAGCTCACGTTAATCTAGCTGCGTCAGACAGCACTCCTTGCCTCGGTTCTCAGGGAGAAATGTAATCATTGGTAATTACCAGCCACACTGTTATTTTCGTGAATAAGGCTTCTTCTTTAACTATCATAAGCCAAAGATGGAACAAATATCTAAAGAAATTGGTAGACATTTTGGGGCTTTCATTCTTGTCTTTATCATTCTCATACTTTTGAATCTCATCAGAAATTACTTGTCTTGTGAGCATTTACCTTAAACTGTTTCTTACTTTCACATCAGGGCTTGATCTAGGCTACACAGATCACATCAGGCTTGATCTAGGCTACACAGATCACATCTGAGCTTGATCTAGGCTACACAGATCACATCAGGCTTGATCTAGGCTACACCGATCACACCAGGGCTTGATCTAGGCTACATAGATCACACCAGGGCTTGATCTAGGCTACACCGATCACACCAGGGCTTGATCTAGGCTACACAGATCACATCAGGCTTGATCTAGGCTACACAGATCACAACCAGGGCTTGATCTAGGCTACACAGATCACATCAGAGCTTGATCTAGGCTACACCGATCACACCAGGGCTTGATCTAGGCTACACAGATCACATCAGAGCTTGATCTAGCCTACACAGATCACACCAGGGCTTGATCTAGGCTACACAGATCACCCAGGGCTTGATCTAAGCTACACAGATCACACCAGGGCTTGATCTAGGCTACACAGATCACAACAGGGCTTGATCTAGGCTACACAGATCACACCAAGAAGGATTTGATAGTGGCTTGACATCCTTCTTGATGATGACG
>NC_068442.1:52454197-52459197 GCF_023373465.1 Oncorhynchus keta
GGCTTTGCTAACGGTCAGTGGCTAGGCTGCCCCCACTATCTTTGCTAACGGTCAGTGGCTAGGCTGCCCCCACTATCTTTGCTAACGGTCAGTGGCTAGGCTGCCCCCACTGGCTTTGCTAACGGTCAGTGGCTAGGCTGCCCCCACTGGCTTTGCTAACGGTCAGTGGCTAGGCTACCCCCACTATCTTTGCTAATGGTCAGTGGCTAGGCTGCCCCCACTGGCTTTGCTAACGGTCAGTGGCTAGGCTGCCCCCACTGGCTTTGCTAACGGTCAGTGGCTAGGCTGCCCCCACTATCTTTGCTAACGGTCAGTGGCTAGGCTGCCCCCACTATCTTTGCTAACGGTCAGTGGCTAGGCTGCCCCTGGCTTTGCTACTGGCTTTGCCCCCACTAACTAATGGTCAGTGGCTAGGCTGCCCCCACTGGCTTTGCTAACGGTCAGTGGCTAGGCTACCCCCACTATCTTTGCTAATGGTCAGTGGCTAGGCTGCCCCCACTGGCTTTGCTAATGGTCAGTGGCTAGGCTGCCCCCACTGGCTTTGCTAACGGTCAGTGGCTAGGCTACCCCCACTGGCTTTGCTAACGGTCAGTGGCTAGGCTGCCCCCACTATCTTTGCTAACGGTCAGTGGCTAGGCTGCCCCCACTATCTTTGCTAACGGTCAGTGGCTAGGCTGCCCCCACTGGCTTTGCTAACGGTCAGTGGCTAGGCTGCCCCCACTATCTTTGCTAACGGTCAGTGGCTAGGCTGCCCCCACTATCTTTGCTAATGGTCAGTGGCTAGGCTGCCCCCACTGGCTTTGCTAACGGTCAGTGGCTAGGCTGCCCCCACTAGCTTTGCTAACGGTCACTGGCTAGGCTACCCCCACTATCTTTGCTAATGGTCAGTGGCTAGGCTGCCCCCACTGGCTTTGCTAATGGTCAGTGGCTAGGCTGCCCCCACTGGCTTTGCTAATGGTCAGTGGCTAGGCTGCCCCCACTGGCTTTGCTAATGGTCAGTGGCTAGGCTGCCCCCACTGGCTTTGCTAATGGTCAGTGGCTAGGCTACCCCCACTGGCTTTGCTAACGGTCAGTGGCTACGCTACCCCCACTGGCTTTGCTAACGGTCAGTGGCTAGGCTGCCCCCACTGGCTTTGCTAACGGTCAGTGGCTAGGCTACCCCCACTGGCTTTGCTAACGGTCAGTGGCTAGGCTGCCCCCACTGGCTTTGCTAACGGTCAGTGGCTAGGCTGCCCCCACTGGCTTTGCTAATGGTCAGTGGCTAGGCTGCCCCCACTGGCTTTGCTAACGGTCAGTGGCTAGGCTGCCCCCACTATCTTTGCTAACGGTCAGTGGCTAGGCTACCCCCACTATCTTTGCTAACGGTCAGTGGCTATGCTGCCCCCACTGGCTTTGCTAACGGTCAGTGGCTAGGCTGCCCCCACTATCTTTGCTAACGGTCAGTGGCTAGGCTGCCCCCACTGGCTTTGCTAATGGTCAGTGGCTAGGCTGCCCCCACTAGCTTTGCTAATGGTCAGTGGCTAGGCTGCCCCCACTATCTTTGCTAACGGTCAGTGGCTAGGCTGCCCCCACTAGCTTTGCTAACGGTCAGTGGCTAGGCTGCCCCCACTGGCTTTGCTAACGGTCAGTGGCTAGGCTACCCCCACTATCTTTGCTAATGGTCAGTGGCTAGGCTGCCCCCACTGGCTTTGCTAACGGTCAGTGGCTAGGCTACCCCCACTATCTTTGCTAATGGTCAGTGGCTAGGCTGCCCCCACTAGCTTTGCTAATGGTCAGTGGCTAGGCTGCCCCCACTGGCTTTGCTAACGGTCAGTGGCTAGGCTGCCCCCACTGGCTTTGCTAATGGTCAGTGGCTAGGCTGCCCCCACTGGCTTTGCTAACGGTCAGTGGCTAGGCTGCCCCCACTGGCTTTGCTAATGGTCAGTGGCTAGGCTGCCCCCACTGGCTTTGCTAATGGTCAGTGGCTAGGCTGCCCCCACTGGCTTTGCTAATGGTCAGTGGCTAGGCTGCCCCCACTATCTTTGCTAACGGTCAGTGGCTAGGCTGCCCCCACTATCTTTGCTAACGGTCAGTGGCTAGGCTGCCCCCACTGGCTTTGCTAATGGTCAGTGGCTAGGCTGCCCCCACTGGCTTTGCTAATGGTCAGTGGCTAGGCTGCCCCCACTGGCTTTGCTAATTGTCAGTGGCTAGGCTGCCCCCACTAGCTTTGCTAATGGTCAGTGGCTAGGCTGCCCCCACTATCTTTGCTAACGGTCAGTGGCTAGGCTGCCCCCACTATCTTTGCTAACGGTCAGTGGCTAGGCTGCCCCCACTAGCTTTGCTAACGGTCAGTGGCTAGGCTGCCCCCACTGGCTTTGCTAATGGTCAGTGGCTAGGCTGCCCCCACTGGCTTTGCTAACGGTCAGTGGCTAGGCTGCCCCCACTATCTTTGCTAATGGTCAGTGGCTAGGCTGCCCCCACTATCTTTGCTAATGGTCAGTGGCTAGGCTGCCCCCACTATCTTTGCTAATGGTCAGTGGCTAGGCTGCCCCCACTGGCTTTGCTAATTGTCAGTGGCTAGGCTGCCCCCACTAGCTTTGCTAATGGTCAGTGGCTAGGCTGCCCCCACTATCTTTGCTAACGGTCAGTGGCTAGGCTGCCCCCACTGGCTTTGCTAACGGTCAGTGGCTAGGCTGCCCCCACTGGCTTTGCTAATGGTCAGTGGCTAGGCTGCCCCCACTATCTTTGCTAACGGTCAGTGGCTAGGCTGCCCCCACTATCTTTGCTAACGGTCAGTGGCTAGGCTACCCCCACTATCTTTGCTAACGGTCAGTGGCTATGCTGCCCCCACTGGCTTTGCTAACGGTCAGTGGCTAGGCTGCCCCCTAATTTAGAGTGGTAGAAAGTGGCTTTAGCAGCAGAGACAGAGGAGGAAAATCTTTGCTAACGGTCAGTGGCTAGGCTGCCCCCACTGGCTTTGCTAATGGTCAGTGGCTAGGCTGCCCCCACTAGCTTTGCTAATGGTCAGTGGCTAGGCTGCCCCACTATCTTTGCTAACGGTCAGTGGCTAGGCTGCCCCCACTAGCTTTGCTAACGGTCAGTGGCTAGGCTGCCCCCACTGGCTTTGCTAACGGTCAGTGGCTAGGCTACCCCACTATCTTTGCTAATGGTCAGTGGCTAGGCTGCCCCCACTGGCTTTGCTAACGGTCAGTGGCTAGGCTACCCCCACTATCTTTGCTAATGGTCAGTGGCTAGGCTGCCCCCACTAGCTTTGCTAATGGTCAGTGGCTAGGCTGCCCCCACTGGCTTTGCTAACGGTCAGTGGCTAGGCTGCCCCCACTGGCTTTGCTAATGGTCAGTGGCTAGGCTGCCCCCACTGGCTTTGCTAACGGTCAGTGGCTAGGCTGCCCCCACTGGCTTTGCTAATGGTCAGTGGCTAGGCTGCCCCCACTGGCTTTGCTAATGGTCAGTGGCTAGGCTGCCCCCACTGGCTTTGCTAATGGTCAGTGGCTAGGCTGCCCCCACTGGCTTTGCTAATGGTCAGTGGCTAGGCTGCCCCCACTGGCTTTGCTAACGGTCAGTGGCTAGGCTACCCCCACTATCTTTGCTAACGGTCAGTGGCTAGGCTGCCCCCACTGGCTTTGCTAACGGTCAGTGGCTAGGCTGCCCCCACTGGCTTTGCTAACGGTCAGTGGCTAGGCTGCCCCCACTGGCTTTGCTAATGGTCAGTGGCTAGGCTGCCCCCACTGGCTTTGCTAATGGTCAGTGGCTAGGCTGCCCCCACTATCTTTGCTAACGGTCAGTGGCTAGGCTGCCCCCACTAGCTTTGCTAACGGTCAGTGGCTAGGCTGCCCCCACTATCTTTGCTAACGGTCAGTGGCTAGGCTGCCCCCACTAGCTTTGCTAACGGTCAGTGGCTAGGCTGCCCCCACTGGCTTTGCTAACGGTCAGTGGCTAGGCTACCCCCACTGGCTTTGCTAACGGTCAGTGGCTAGGCTACCCCCACTATCTTTGCTAACGGTCAGTGGCTAGGCTGCCCCCACTGGCTTTGCTAATGGTCAGTGGCTAGGCTGCCCCCACTAGCTTTGCTAACGGTCAGTGGCTAGGCTGCCCCCACTGGCTTTGCTAACGGTCAGTGGCTAGGCTGCCCCCACTGGCTTTGCTAACGGTCAGTGGCTAGGCTGCCCCCACTGGCTTTGCTAACGGTCAGTGGCTAGGCTGCCCCCACTGGCTTTGCTAATGGTCAGTGGCTGGCTACCACCTCTAGCCTTTCTCACTGTCAGTAGCTGGCTACCCCCTCTAGCCTTGCTAACTGTCAGTAGCTGGCTACCCCCTCTAGCCTTTCTCACTGTCAGTAGCTGGCTACCCCCTCTAGCTTTGCTAACTGTCAGTAGCTGGCTACCCCCTCTAGCCTTGTTAACAGTCAGTAGCTGGCTACCCCCTCTAGCCTTGTTAACAGTCAGTAGCTGGCTACCCCCTCTAGCCTTGTTAACAGTCAGTAGCTGGCTACCCCCTCTAGCCTTGTTAACAGTCTGGCTACCCCCTCTAGCCTTGTTAACGGTCAGTAGCTGGCTACCCCCTCTAGCTTTGTTAACGGTCAGTGGCTGGCTACCCCCTCTAGCCTTGTTGACTGTATGCTATCTTGTGGCTAGTCAGTGACTAGGCCTACCCCCTCTAACTTTGTTAACTGTATGCTATCTTGTGGCTAGTCAGTGACTAGGCCTACCCCCTCTAGCTTTGTTGACTGTATGCTATCTTGTGGCTAGTCAGTGACTAGGCCTACCCCCTCTAGCTTTGTTAACTGTATGCTATCTTGTGGCTAGTCAGTGACTAGGCCTACCCCCTCTAGCTTTGTTGACTGTATGCTATCTTGTGGCTAGTCAGTGACTAGGCCTACCCCCTCTAGCTTTGTTGACGGTATGCTATCTTGTGGCTAGTCAGTGACTAGGCCTACCCCCCAGCTTTGTTGACTGTATGCTGTCCCTTGTGGTCAGTTCCAGGCTGAGTCGTGCCCCACTGGT
>NC_068442.1:52464197-52476697 GCF_023373465.1 Oncorhynchus keta
AGAACGTTTGATAGGTGTGTTTCCCCCCAAAACAAGCACGTAGAGAGAACGTTTGATAGGTGTGTTTCCCCCAAAACAAGCACGTAAAACAAGAGAACGTTAGGTGTGTTTCTCCAAAACAAGATAGGTGTGTATGTTTCCCCAAATAAGCAAAACAAGCACGTAGAGAGAACGTTTGATAGGTGTGTTTCCCCCCAAAACAAGCACGTAGAGAGAACGTTTGATAGGTGTGTTTCCTCCAAAACAAGCACGTAGAGAGAACGTTCGATAGGTGTGTTTCCTCCAAAACAAGCACGTAGAGAGAACGTTCGATAGGTGTGTTTCCCCCAAAACAAGCACGTAGAGAGAACGTTTGATAGGTGTGTTTCCCCCCAAAACAAGCACGTAGAGAGAACGTTCGATAGGTGTGTTTCCTCCAAAACAAGCACGTAGAGAGAACGTTTGATAGGTGTGTTTCCTCCAAAACAAGCACGTAGAGAGAACGTTTGATAGGTGTTTTCCCCCAAAACAAGCACGTAGAGAGAACGTTTGATAGGTGTGTTTCCTCCAAAACAAGCACGTAGAGAGAACGTTTGATAGGTGTGTTTCCCCCCAAAACAAGCACGTAGAGAGAACGTTCGATAGGTGTGTTTCCTCCAAAACAAGCACGTAGAGAGAACGTTCGATAGGTGTTTTTCCCCCCAAAACAAGCACGTAGAGAGAACGTTTGATAGGTGTGTTTCCCCCCAAAACAAGCACGTAGAGAGAACGTTTGATAGGTGTGTTTCCTCCAAAACAAGCACGTAGAGAGAACGTTCGATAGGTGTGTTTCCTCCAAAACAAGCACGTAGAGAGAGAACGTTTGATAGGTGTGTTTCCCCCAAAAGGTGTGTTTCAAGCACGAGAGAACGTGTGTTTCCTCCAAAACAAGCACGTAGAGAGAACGTTCGATAGGTGTGTTTCCTCCAAAACAAAACAAGCACGTAGAGAGAACGTCCGATTATGTTTCCCCCAAATAAGATAGGTGTGTTTCCTCCAAAACAAGCACGTAGAGAGAACGTTCGATAGGTGTGTTTCCCCAAGCATCTAGGTGTGTTTCCAAGCACGTGAGAGAACGTTTGATAGGTGTGTTTCCTCCAAAACAAGCACGTAGAGAGAACGCTATGGTGTGTTTCAAAAAGCACGTAGAGAGAACTATAGAGAACGTAGTTTATAGGTGTGTTTCCCCCAAAACAAGCACGTAGAGAGAACGCTATAGGTGTGTTTCAAAACAAGCATTGAGAGAACGTTCGATCATTCACAAGCACGTAGAGAGAACGTTTAAGGTGTGTTTCCCCCAAAACAAGCACGTGAGAGAACGTTGATAGGTGTGTTTCAAAACAAGCACGAGAGAGAACGTTGGATCGATAGGTGTGTTTCCTCCAAAACAAGCACGTAGAGAGAACGTTCGATAGGTGTGTTTCCTCCAAAACAAGCACGTAGAGAGAACGTTCGTGTGGATCATCTCCTGGAGATATATTAACCACCTATGGTTGCAAATAGGCTATTGAGGTAGTTTATTAGGCTTACCCAATACTAATTCACAGATTGGGCACATCATTCACGCACAATTTAATTTAATTTATCACTGATAGACGTCTGGATCACTGATAGACGTTGCAAACGTGTTTCTAAAGTGCAACTGCCCCTTAAAAGCAAAACGTGTCCTTTAGAAAGCATCTGTCAATATGAGTTTATTCTACTGACCAAAATTTACTACAAAGTGTAAAAAAAAATGTTTTTTAAAATAGGATAATTTCGGTCATAAAGTCAGGCTCATCCAAAACCGAGTTTTGATTGCATTACAATGCAAATGAAGGTTGCATTTTTTTCAATCCCGCCCACAGCTGGCAACAAGTCAGAAATTTGGGAGTGCACCTCCCATGTGGCCCAATCGTAATCCTTCGTGGTAAATGTGGGTTGACTTTGGACATCCCTATGGGGCTCGTTAGGGACCATCTGTAAATTACACAATGCACATTGGACAATACTTTCAAATTCCAATAGTAAACAAAATATAAATGATTAAAAAAATAAAAAACTTTAACCATCTATAAATTGTAGAAATTCATATACAAATATTGTAAATTATTTTTATGAGAAAACTAATAGGTGTGCAATCACGAAACCAACTCATGTTTTAAATCAGTCATGGCCACTTCTTTATTAACCAAATCTAAATTGAGGCCAAATCAGAAAGTGCAGTCGTCCTTTAAGAGCCAATGTAGTAACAACGTTTTTGGGAAACACCTCTGTTACTAGAAGTTACTAGAAGGTTCTAACGATAATCTTAACGCTACGAAGTCTCTGGGGGGAAAACTTATCGTCTGTCTTTTTGATGTGACGGTAACATACTGTATAACTTAGTGTACCTGTCTCTCTCCCAGCAGCCCTCTGCGTCCCTGCAGAAGGCAGTTCCCCAAAGTCATGCCCCTGTCCAAACCAGGTAAGCACCAGAACAGTCTTAGTAAACAAATAGACTTCAACCCCCCAAAAAATGGATCTACATAAAAAGATGTCTGTTTTTATTTTGAAGCAGTACACAGTACACAGCAGATAGTACACAGCAGATAGTACACAGCACACAGTACACAGCAGATAGTACACGGTACACAGTACACGGTACACAGCACACAGTACACAGCAGATAGTACACGGTACACAGTACACGGTACACAGTACACAGCACACGGTACACAGTACACAGTACACGGTACACAGTACACGGTACACAGTACACAGTACACGGTACACAGTACACAGTACACGGTACACAGCACACGGTACACAGTACACGGTACACAGTACACAGTACACGGTACACAGCACACGGTACACAGTACACAGCACACAGTACACAGTACACAGTACACAGCACACGGTACACAGTACACAGTACACGGTACACAGCACACGGTACACAGTACACGGTACACAGTACACAGTTCACACAGTACACAGCACACAGCACACAGTACACAGTACACGGTACACGGTACACAGTACACAGCACACAGCACACGGTACACAGCACACAGTACACAGCACACAGTACACAGTACACAGCACACAGTACACAGCACACAGCACATAGTACACAGTACACAGTACACGGTACACAGTACACAGCACACAGTACACAGTTCACACAGTACACAGTACACAGCACACAGTACAGAGTACACAGCACACAGTACACAGTACACAGCACACAGTACACAGTACACAGTACACAGTATACAGTACACAGCACACAGTACACAGCACACAGTACACAGCACACAGTACACAGTACACAGCACACGGTACACAGTACACAGCACACAGTACACAGTTCACACAGTACACAGTACACAGCACACAGTACAGAGTACACAGCACACAGTACACAGTACACAGTACACAGTACACAGTATACAGTACACAGTATACAGTATGTATCATTCTGTTGTATGGCCTGTGTACAGTACTCTATGTTGCTACCTACAGCGCATGTCTGTTGCATTGCCTCCGTACTCATGTTCTGTTAGTCTATGTAATGTCACCCTTGATGCTGTTGGCTGTACTCTTATGTTGTGTAATGTCACGCTTGATGCTATTGGCTGTACTCTTATGTTGTGTATTGTCACGTCAGCTCAGTTCAATGTTGTTGGGTACGTGTTACTCTACATGTGACTGTGAAGTAGCAGACGATGAGACGCCGCCCGACCGGGAGAAGACGCTGGAGCTGATTCGCTACTTGGTCCCAGAGGTGTTCAATGGGGCGCTGGTGGACTCTCTGTCAGGCCACGCCCTGTCCGCAGCCGGATTGGCCGCCTCTTTCCTCCTCGAGGGGGAGGGGCCACCAAGTCTTCCAGCCCCGCCCCTCTCTATCTGTTCAGTTATCAGAGCCCAGAAACCGGGTTGGTTACTGTCTGTGTGTCTGGGCCAATGAAAGTCCCTTGAAACGAACCTCTGTTTATATCACTCCGATGTGCATTTACACAGGCAGACAAAATCTGATCTCATGTCACTTTTGACCAATCAGATCAGATCTTTTGCCAATAATTGGGGAAAATATCATAATTGGGCTGAACTGTGGAAAATGCAGCCAAGAGGATAAATTGTAAATCAGATAAAGAAACAGACATCTTAAATTAGCACTTATAGATGACCAAATAGATTGTAGTCATAGACATACACATTCATGCATGTGCCGCTCCTACATTCTGTTATCAACTGAGTTCAACTGAGTTCAACTGAGTTCAACTGAGTTCAACTGAGTTCAACTGAGTTCAACTGAGTTCAGCTGAGTTCAGCTGAGTTCAACTGAGTTCAGCTGAGTTCAACTGAGTTCAACTGAGTTCAGCTGAGTTCAACTGAGTTCAACTGAGTTCAACTGAGTTCAACTGAGTTCAACTGAGTTCAGCTGAGTTCAACTGAGTTCAACTGAGTTCAGCTGAGTTCAGCTGAGTTCAGCTGAGTTCAGCTGAGTTCAACTGAGTTCAACTGAGTTCAACTGAGTTCAGCTGAGTTCAACTGAGTTCAACTGAGTTCAGCTGAGTTCAGTATAAAAAAAATAGATGTTTTACCAACTGATATCAAAAGAGGAGGTTGTGTTTCAGGGATTTTTCCACAGGCTCTCTTCTCGTGCCTTGTCGTGTGTCTACTGTTATCCTGTCTGGTTGACTTTTCCCTGAGAGTTCCTCCTGTGATCACTTCCTCAAACGGATCTATGGGATTTCAGCTTCTGTAGTTACCATGAACAATAATTTATTCCTTGTTGTTTTTTAAAAGATCTGTGTTAGCGTGCTTTTGATCGATCACACCTTGACCTCTCTTTCTGTAGGACCTGAGCTACTTTGTAACAATACGCTTATCCAGAAGCGTTATTCCATTATTCCCTTGAGAAATATTGTAAATATACCCAAATAATTACAGGTAGTTTTAGCAGATTGTAATTTTTTCACAGGCACATCCTTGTATTGTTAAGGGGTGACTGCTGCATTGATTACCCTGCCTTTCTGCAGGACTGTACTGAGTGGTTTCTCCCATCTCTCCCTGCGTTATTCTCACCCCCCTCTCGTTTTTACGCCTTTCTGCAGGACTGTACTGAGTGGTTTCTCCCATCTCTCCCTGCGTTATTCTCACCCCCCCCCCTCTCGTTTTTACGCCTTTCTGCAGGACTGTACTGAGTGGTTTCTCCCATCTCTCCCTGCGTTATTCTCACCCCCCCCTCTCTTTTTTTACGCCTTTCTGCAGGACTGTACTGAGTGGTTTCTCCCATCTCTCCCTGCGTTATTCTCATCCCCCCCTCTCTTTTTTTACGCCTTTCTGCAGGACTGTACTGAGTGGTTTCTCCCATCTCTCCCTGCGTTATTCTCACCCCCCTCTCTTTTTTACGCCTTTCTGCAGGACTGTACTGAGTGGTTTCTCCCATCTCTCCCTGCGTTATTCTCACCCCCCCCTCTCTTTTTTACGCCTTTCTGCAGGACTGTACTGAGTGGTTTCTCCCATCTCTCCCTGCGTTATTCTCACCCCCCCTCTCTTTTTACGCCTTTCTGCAGGACTGTACTGAGTGGTTTCTCCCATCTCTCCCTGCGTTATTCTCACCCCCTCTCTTTTTACGCCTTTCTGCAGGACTGTACTGAGTGGTTTCTCCCATCCCTCCCTGCATTATTCTCATCCCCCCCCTCTCTTTTTTACGCCTTTCTGCAGGACTGTACTGAGTGGTTTCTCCCATCTCTCCCTGCGTTATTCTCATCCCCCCCCTCTCTTTTTTACGCCTTTCTGCAGGACTGTACTGAGTGGTTTCTCCCATCTCTCCCTGCGTTATTCTCATCCCCCCCCTCTCTTTTTTACGCCTTTCTGCAGGACTGTACTGAGTGGTTTCTCCCATCTCTCCCTGCGTTATTCTCATCCCCCCCCTCTCTTTTTTACGCCTTTCTGCAGGACTGTACTGAGTGGTTTCTCCCATCTCTCCCTGCATTATTCTCATCCCCCCCCTCTCTTTTTTACGCCTTTCTGCAGGACTGTACTGAGTGGTTTCTCCCATCTCTCCCTGCGTTATTCTCACCCCCCTCTCTTTTTACGCCTTTCTGCAGGACTGTACTGAGTGGTTTCTCCCATCTCTCCCTGCGTTATTCTCATCCCCCTCTCTTTTTTACGCCTTTCTGCAGGACTGTACTGAGTGGTTTCTCCCATCTCTCCCTGCTTTATTCTCATCCCCCCTCTCTTTTTTACGCCTTTCTGCAGGACTGTACTGAGTGGTTTCTCCCATCTCTCCCTGCGTTATTCTCACCCCCCCCTCTCTTTTTTACGCCTTTCTGCAGGACTGTACTGAGTGGTTTCTCCCATCTCTCCCTGCGTTATTCTCATCCCCCCCTCTCTTTTTTACGCCTTTCTGCAGGACTGTACTGAGTGGTTTCTCCCATCTCTCCCTGCGTTATTCTCCCCCCCCCTCTCTTTTTACGCCTTTCTGCAGGACTGTACTGAGTGGTTTCTCCCATCTCTCCCTGCGTTATTCTCACCCCCCCTCTCTTTTTTACGCCTTTCTGCAGGACTGTACTGAGTGGTTTCTCCCATCTCTCCCTGCGTTATTCTCACCCCCCCCCCTCTCTTTTTTACGCCGTTCCTCCTTTCGGAGCTCTTCCTGCTCCCTGCTACTGAAGACTGAGTCTCTTTTTGTGATAACCTTGTCTCCCTTCACCTCCTCCTTTTAGTCCCTGCCACCAAGCTGACTACCCTGATGCGCCCTACAGCCGGGCCCTGCCACTGCAAGTATGACCTCATGGTGTTCTTTGAGATCTGCGAACTGGAGGCCAGTGGAGAGTGAGTATCCCACAGAGATAATATATACACACAATATATTAATACTACATTTCTATAGTGTATATAAAACCTTATATATGTGCTCTATATTAAATTCCATGATGTATTCCATCTCACCATGCTCAAATGATTACTATAGGCTACCTTCCAATATGCACACTACCCCTCATACTCATACTACCTAGAGGGAAACAATTGTTTGGGAATATAAGTGATGTATGGACATTGACGCAGTACTGTAGACGCAGAGGCAAAGCCCCAGTTTCACCTCAACAGACGCAGCTAATCCATGATCAATATTATAACATTATATATACTCTTAATAATGTTCTATTTATGATCAAATAATCAAATCAAATTCAACTTTATTAGTCACATGTGCCGAATACAACAAGTGTAGACTTTACCATGAAATGCTTTACTTACAAGCCCTTAAACCAACAGTACAGTTCAAGAAAGAGTTAACTAAAATTAATTAAAGATGACTGCAGTCTCTGACGATTTTACATTTAGAAATCTATTACCCAACGTGGAACGTTTACGTATGAACCCAGAGTAATAACAATATCAGCAACAGCATTAACTACTTATTGGCCAATGTGAAATCGACGAGTGTCTTGTTACTGTGCAGGAAAATAAACAATGGTTGTCTCTGTTTCCTACAGCTACGTCCCAGCAGGAGTGGACCACAGAGGAGGCATGCCTTGCCATGGGACATTCATGCTGCACCAGGTAGGTCATTCAGGGACTGGAGAAGTACAGAACTGATGTGTTCTGTATGAACACAATGCTTCCTGTTTCTGAACATAATGCTTCCTGTTTCTGAACATAATGCTTCCTGTTTCTGAACATGATGCTTCCTGTTTCTGAACACAATGCTTCCTGTTTCTGAACATAATGCTTCCTGTTTCTGAACATAATGCTTCCTGTTTCTGAACATGATGCTTCCTGTTTCTGAACACAATGCTTCCTGTTTCTGAACATAATGCTTCCTGTTTCTGAACATGATGCTTCCTCATTCTGAACATAATGCTTCCTGTTTCTGAACATAATGCTTCCTGTTTCTGAACATAATGCTTCCTGTTTCTGAACATGATGCTTCCTCATTCTAAACATAATGCTTCCTGTTTCTGAACACAATGCTTCCTGTTTCTGAACATAATGCTTCCTGTTTCTGAACACAATGCTTCCTGTTTCTGAACATAATGCTTCCTGTTTCTGAACACAATGCTTCCTGTTTCTGAACATAATGCTTCCTTATTCTGAACATGATGCTTCCTGTTTCTGAACATGATGCTTCCTGTTTCTGAACATAATCCTTCCTGTTTCTGAACATAATGCTTCCTGTTTCTGAACATAATGCTTCCTGTTTCTGAACATAATGCTTCCTGTTTCTGAACATAATGCTTCCTTATTCTGAACATAAGGCTTCCTGTTTCTGAACATGATGCTTCCTGTTTCTGAACATAATGCTTCCTGTTTCTGAACATGATGCTTCCTGTTTCTGAACATAATGCTTCCTGTTTCTGAACATAATGCTTCATGTTTCTGAACATAATGCTTCCTGTTTCTGAACATAATGCTTCCTGTTTCTGAACATGATGCTTCCTGTTTCTGAACATAATGCTTCCTGTTTCTGAACATAATGCTTCCTGTTTCTGAACATAATGCTTCCTGTTTCTGAACATAATGCTTCCTGTTTCTGAACATAATGCTTCCTGTTTCTGAACATAATGCTTCCTGTTTCTGAACATGATGCTTCCTCTCTCGCTCACTCCCCCTCTCAGGGTATCCAGAGGCGCGTCACTGTGACCATCGTTCACGAGACAGGTGGAGACATCAAGTGGAAGGATGTCCGGGAACTGGTTGTGGGTGAGTCGGTTCAAGACTGTTTGTGTACCATGTGTCTGTGGGTGAGTCGGTTCAAGACTGTTTGTGTACCATGTGTCTGTGGGTGAGTCGGTTCAAGACTGTTTGTGTACCATGTGTCTGTGGGTGAGTCGGTTCAAGACTGTTTGTGTACCATGTGTCTGTGGGTGAGTCGGTTCAAGACTGTTTGTGTACCATGTGTCTGTGTTATGAACAACATCAATATCTATCAAGCGCACCATTCTAACGTCTCCTCCTCCTCCTCCTCCTCCTCTCACCAGGTCGTATCCGCAACTCACCCGAGGGGGACGATGCCATCATAGACCCCAACATCCTGTCACTCAACATCCTGTCGGCTGGGCATGTCAAGCCCATGCAGGAGGACAGGTATGTAACCAGACTCTAGCCATCGTAGGGACCCTACCAGACTCTAGCCATCGTAGGGACCCTACCAGACTCTACCCATCGTAGGGACCCTACCAGACTCTACCCATCGTAGGGACCCTACCAGACTCTAGCCATCGTAGGGACCCTACCAGACTCTAGCCATCGTAGGGACCCTACCAGACTCTAGCCATCGTAGGGACCCTACCAGACTCTAGCCATCGTAGGGACCCTACCAGACTCTAGCCATCGTAGGGACCCTACCAGACTCTACCCATCGTAGCGACCCTACTAGACTCTACTCATCGTAGGGACCCTACCAGACTCTACTCATCGTAGGGACCCTACCAGACTCTACCCATCGTAGGGACCCTACCAGACTCTACCCATCGTAGGGACCCTACCAGACTCTACCCATCGTAGGGACCCTACCAGACTCTACCCATCGTAGGGAACCTACCAGACGCTACCCATCGTAGGGACCCTACCAGACTCTACCCATCGTAGGGACCCTACCAGACTCTAGCCATCGTAGGGACCCTACCAGACTCTACCCATCGTAGGGACCCTACCAGACTCTACCCATCGTAGAGAACCTACCAGACTCTACCCATCGTAGGGACCCTACCAGACTCTACCCATCGTAGGGACCCATAGACATTATCTGGGTCTCCAATGGCACCCTATTCCCTATACAGTGCACTACTTATGACCAACACACAAACACAAAGTAGTATACAGGGAATAGGCTTGCATTTGGAACTCAGTATATTTCATCTATAATGCACGAGGGGGTGTGGTATATGGCCAATATACTACGGCTATGGGGTGTTCTTAGGCACGACCCAACTCGGAGTGCCTGGACACAGCCCTTAGACGTGGTATATTGGCCATGTACCACAAACCCCTGAGGTGCCTTATTACTATTATAAACTGGTTACCAGTGTAATTAGATCAGTAAAAAATATATGTTTGGTCATACCCGTGGTATACGGTCTGATATACCACGGATGCCAGCCAATCAGCATTCAGGGCTCGAACCACCCAGTTTATAATCAGAGATAACCCACAAGACAACTGAATACTATGTTATGTTTGATGATTGGTTATGATTTGACAATATACACTAAATGGCCAAAAGTATATGGACACCCCTTCAAATTAGTGGATTTGGCTATTTCAGCCACACCCGTTGTTACTGACGGGTGTATAAAATCGGGCACACCACCATGCAATCTCCATAGACAAACAATGGCAGTAGAATGGCCATACTGAAGAGCTCAGTGACTTTCAATGTGGCAGAGTCATAGGATGACACCTTTGCAACAAGTTAGTCTGTCAAATTTCTGCCCTGCTAGAGCTGCCCCGGTCAACTGTAAGTGCTGTTATTGTGAAGTGGAAACGTCTAGGAGCAAAAACGGCTCAGCCGCAAAGTGGTAGAACACACAAGCTCACAGATTGGGACCGCTGAGTGCTGAAGCACGTTGAAAATCGTCTGTCCTCTGTCCGAGTTCCAAGCAAGGTCAACACAATAACTGTTCGTCGGGAGCTTCATGAAATGGGTTTCCATGGCCGAGCAGCCGCACACAGGCCTCAGATCAACATGTGCAATGCCAAGCGTCGGCTGGAGTGGTGTAAAGCTCGCCGCTATTGGACTCTGGAGCAGTGAAAACATGTTCTCAGGAGTCATGAATCACGCTTCACCATCTGGCAGTCTGACGGACTAATCTGGGTTTGTTGGATGCCAGGAGAACGCTACCTGCCCCAATGCATAGTGCCAACTGTAAAGTTTGGTGGAGGAGGAATAATGGTCTGGGGCTGTTTTTCATGGTTCGGGCCCCTTAGTTCCAGTGAAGGGAAATCGTAATACTACAGAGTACAGTGACATTCTTGACAATTCTGTGTTTCCAACTTTGTGGCAACAGTTTGTGGAAGGCCCTTTTCTATTTCAGTATGACAATGCCCCAGTGCACAAAGTGAGATCCATACAGAAATAGTTTGTCGAGATCAGTGTAGAAGAACTTGACTGGTCTGCACAGAGCCCTGACCTCAACCCCATCGAACACCATTGGGATGAATTGGAACGCCGACTGAGAGCCAGGCACTTAATCGCCCAACATCAGTGCCCCGACATCAGTAATGCTCATCTCTGACATCCCCACAGCAATGTTCCAACATCTAGTGGAAAGCCTTCCCAGAAAACTGGAGGCCTGTTATAGCAGCAATGTTCCAACATCTAGTGGAAAGCCTTCCCAGAAGAGTGGAGGCCTGTTATAGCAGCAATGTTCCAACGTATAGTGGAAAGCCTTCCCAGAAGACTGGAGGCTGTTAACATCTAGCAGAAGACTGGAGGCCTGTGTGTTCCAACATCTAGTTCCCAGAAGACTGGAAGCAGCAATGTTCCAACAGAAGAGTGGACTGGCCTGTTATAGCAGCAATGTTCCAACATCTAGTGGAAAGCCTTCCCAGAAGAGTGGAGGCTGTTATAGCAGCAATGTTCCAACATATAGTGGAAAGCCTTCCCAGAAGAGTGGAGGCTGTTATAGCAGCAATGTTCCAACATCTAGTGGAAAGCCTTCCCAGAAGACTGGAGGCCTGTTATAGCAGCAATGTTCCAACATCTAGTGGAAAGCCTTCCCAGAAGACTGGAGGCCTGTTGTAGCAGCACAACGGGGTACCAACTCCAATGGAATGAGATGTTTGATGAGCAGCTGTACACATACTTATGGCCATGTAGTGTACATTCTCTTCAATATATAAGTTATATAGAACATTCCAGCTGTTATTTTGTTGGAATTAATAACCTTGTTTTGAGCTGTTTCATACTATACAGTTCATTTACAGTTCTGAAAATGTTAGATTTGCATCGTAACCAAGGAAACACAATACCACTCCAACAATGTTTCATTATCATTGTGCTTTCTCCTGCCATTTTTTTGAATTCACGGTCCTCGGCGGGAATTCAAAAAAATGAAATATCACGATCACTATGGAAACGCTAGCATGCGTTAATCTTCCGGAGGACTGTGCTCTGGAGACACATTCTCTCATCTAAGGCCAGCCTCACCATCCTTGTCCCCCCCCACCTTTCTCCCCCGTCCCCCACAAACACCTCACAGACACAGAGCAAACGCCACAGGCACATAATGAATAGAAGGGGCTTCGGGAACCTCTAAACTCTGCCAATTTGACTGGTAAACTCACGGGTGAAACTCGCAATGGCCTCCAGTCATACACATTATGTGTGCCATATCGTTGACTTGAATGGTCGACGGCCGTTCTATCCATTCTGTTTCTATGTCAGCCTCCCCCAGAGGATCCACTCTAGCACAACACACTCTTTAAAAACCGTGCCAGAGGAGTGTTCGGTCGGCTCCTGTCCTTTTTACAGGTGACCGGACACCGTTCCCAATGCTGAC
>NC_068442.1:52484197-52544197 GCF_023373465.1 Oncorhynchus keta
ACCTCTGCAATGACCACTAGGGGGCAGTAACGATCCTGATTTTCATTTTGTGTGTCCTGCTTAAAGGGTTATAGCATTGATAAAAAATATATATTTTCAAAAATAAACATGGAAACATTGTAAGGAGGTCCAAAATAATTTTAAGCTTTTGTATAAAGTTATGTCATCGATATCTTCCAAAAAACACACTCAAGGCTTTAGAAATAGACATCAATAAGCTGATAGTATCTTACTAATGAAATACATTTTTGGTTGTTCATATTTCACTACTGTGTTACGCTGGAGAACCATGCTGAAAGAAAGTAATACCAGAATACAATCTATTCTTTTCCATGAAAACAGCACAGAGTGTAGCCTCCCCCAGGAGCCGCATATAGCTAGCTACCCCAGGACTCCAGGACTGTAACACGGTGTCCCTCCTCCCATCACATCTCAACAACAACTTTAAAACCACGTCCTTCCAAGACAACACAAACAGATCTGGGACCAGGCTATGTCCCTCCTCCTATCATCACATCCCTGGGAACTGAGAGTATCTTCCTCTACCTTATGGGTTCATCTCAAATGGCACCCTATTCCCTATTATAGTGCACTACTTTAGACCAGAGCCCTATTCCCTATATAGTGCACTACTTTAGACCAGAGCCGTCTTCCCTATATATAGTGCACTACTTTAGACCAGAGCCCTATTCCCTATATATAGTGCACTACTTTAGACCAGAGCCCCATTCCCTATATATAGTGCACTACTTTAGACCAGAGCCCTCTTCCCTATATAGAGTGCACTAATTTAGACCAGAGCCCTATTCCCTAAATAGTGCACTACTTTAGACCAGAGCCTCTATTCCCTAAATAGTGCACTACTTTAGACCAGAGCCTCTATTCCCTATATAGTGCACTACTTTAGACCAGAGCCCTATTCCCTATATATAGTGCACTACTTTAGACCAGAGTCCTATTCCCTATATAGTACACTACTTTAGACCAGAGCCCTATTCCCTATATATAGTGCACTACTTTAGACCAGAGCCCCTATGGAACACTAATTATAGTGCACTACTTTAGACCAGAGCCCTATGGAACCCTATTCCCTATTATAGTGCACTACTTTAGACCAGAGCCCTATGGAACCCTATTCCCTATTATAGTGCACTACTTTAGACCAGAGCCCTATGGGTAGTGCCCTAAAGAGAAAATAGGGTACCATTTGAGATGCAGACCATGAGTCCCATCAGATCCCAGCGACGGGAAGGAGCTCTCTGGGCAGCAAGGGAAACTGTGTTCCAGTAGGGATTACTCAGTATTACTGAAGACTTGACGTTCATACGGACCCTCGTTTACAGTATCCTGGCTGGCAGGCTAAGGCGGTGGTTGTTTCAGACACTTCAACTGTAATCCTGTAACCATTACATCAGCAGTAGCTCTTTCCCCTAACTCAATCACTGGGAGGGTGTCCCAAATGGAGCCCTATTCCCTATATAGTGCAATATATTTGACCAGAGCCCCTATGGGTAGTGCCTTAAAGAGGGTATATGGGTGCCATTGAGGATGCAGACTCTCTACTAAGTCTTTCCGCTCGCTACT
Organism: Oncorhynchus keta; assembly: GCF_023373465.1. Taxonomy (NCBI): domain Eukaryota; kingdom Metazoa; phylum Chordata; class Actinopteri; order Salmoniformes; family Salmonidae; genus Oncorhynchus; species Oncorhynchus keta. Next base: position 52,485,782 of record NC_068442.1, read on the forward strand.
TGCTGTGTGTGTGTGTGTGTGTGTGTGTGTGTGTGTGTGTGTGTGTGTGTGTGTGTGTGTGTGTGTGTGTGTGTTGTGTGTTTGTGTGTGTGTGTGTGTGTGTGTGTGTGTGTGTACATGATTGTGTGTGTGTGTGTGTACATGATTGCGTGTGCGTGTGTACATGATTGTGTGTGTGTGTACATGATTGTGTGTGCGTGCGTGTGCGTGCGTGTGTGTGTGTGTGTGTGTGTGTGTGTGTGTGTGTGTGTGTGCGTGCGTGTGCGTGCGCGTGTGTGTGTGTGTGTGCGTGCGTGCGTGCGCGCGTGTGTGTGTGCGTGCGTGTGTGTGTGCGTGTGTGTGTGTGTGTATGTGCGTGCGTGCGTGCGTGTGTGTGTGTGTGTGCGTGCGTGCGTGCGTGTGTGTGTGTGTGCGTGCGCGCGTGTGTGTGTGTGAGTGTGTGCGTGCGTGTGCGCGCGCCTGTGTGTGCGTGAGCAGCGAGGTCAGTAGTTAGAAGTTGAAAGGATGGAAGGAGAATACCCAATGGTGATCCCAGTGGGCCATAGCTCCTCTAGGTCCATAGACACAACTCCACTACAGCAGCTATTCAAATACAATCTAATGTTATTTGCCACATGCTTCATAAACAACAGGTGTAGACTTAACAGTAAAATGCTTCCCACGATATAACAGCTGTTCAGTACCTCTCCGTTCCTCTCTCCTCTGACAGACACACCACTAGATTTCCCACCAGGTCGTCATAAGCCAACGGACGGCTCTCAACGTCTGAATCATGTGATTTTTGCCTCTTTTTAATGGCCTAAAGAAACATTAGTTTCCTCTTACATTTCTCGGCTTGGATGAGCTTTTTCAGATTTAAGGTCGTGCTTGGTGGCGGGCCAGGAACATAACTAGTTATAACTGGTTTCAATGTGTGATCATTTGCTGATGGGAAGACCTCGTGTATCAATGTATTGACTAAATAAGGAGAGGGATTGGAGGAGAAGTAGAGGGAGGAGAAGGAGGGGAGGTGAAGAAGAGCTGGGTGGAGGAGAGAGGGAGTAGGAGAGGGGGCATAGGTGAAGAAGAGGGGGGAGGAGAAGGAGAGGAGGTGGAGGAGAAGGAGAGGTGGGTGGAGGAGAAGGTGAAGAGGTGGAGGAGGTGGAGGAGAAGAGGAGAAGGAGAGGAGGTGGAGGAGAAGTAGAGGAGGTCTATGAGAAGGAGTGGAGGTGGAGGAGAAGGAGAGGAGGCTGAGGAGAAGGAGAGGAGAAGGAGAGTAGGTAGAGGAGAATGGGAGGAGGTAGAGGAGGAAGGAGAGGAGGTAGAGGAGAAGGAGAGGAGGTGGAGGAGAAGGAGAGGAGGTGGATGAGAAGGAGAGGAGGTGGAGGAGAAGGAGAGGAGAAGGAGAGTAGGTAGAGGAGAATGGGAGGAGGTAGAGGAGGAAGGAGAGGAGGTAGAGGAGGAAGGAGAGGAGGTAGAGGAGGAAGGAGAGGAGGGAGAGGAGGGAGAGGAGATAGAGGAGGAGGAGGAGGAGGAGAAGGAGAGGGGGAGGTGGAGGAGAAGGAGAGGAGGTGGAGGAGAAGGAGAGGAGGTGGAGGAGAAGGAGAGGAGGTAGAGGAGGAAGGAGAGGAGGTAGAGGAGGAGGGAGATGAGATAGAGGAGGAGGAGGAGAAGGAGAGGTGGAGGAGAAGGAGAGGAGGTTGAGGAGAAGTAGAGGAGGTAGAGGAGAAGGAGAGGAGGTGGAGGAGGAGAAGGAGAGGAGAAGGAGAGTAGGTAGAGGAGGAGGTAGAGGAGAATGGGAGGAGGTAGAGGAGGAAGGAGAGGAGGTAGAGGAGGAAGGAGAGGAGGTAGAGGAGAAGGAGAGGAGGGAGAGGAGGTAGAGGAGGAGGAGAAGGAGAGGGGGAGGTGGAGGAGAAGGAGAGGAGGTGGAGGAGAAGGAGAGGAGGTAGAGGAGAAGGAGAGGAGGTGGAGGAGAAGGAGAGGAGGTGGATGAGAAGGAGAGGAGGTGGAGGAGAAGGAGAGGAGAAGGAGAGTAGGTAGAGGAGGAGGTAGAGGAGAATGAGAGTAGGTAGAGGAGAATGGGAGGAGGTAGAGGAGGGGGTGGAGGAGATGAGGAGAAGGAGAGGAGGTGGAGGAGAAGTAGAGGAGGTCTATGAGAAGGAGAGGAGGTGGAGGAGAAGGAGAGGAGGAGGATGAGAAGGAGAGGAGGTGGAGGAGAAGGAGAGGAGAAGGAGAGTAGGTAGAGGAGAATGGGAGGAGGTAGAGGAGGAAGGAGAGGAGGTAGAGGAGGAAGGAGAGGAGGTAGAGGAGGAAGGAGGAGGAGGGAGAGGAGATAGGGAGGAGGAGGAGAGATAGAGGAGGAGAAGGAGAAGGAGAGGAGAAGGAGAGGAGGTGGAGGAGAAGGGGGAGGTGGAGAATGGGAGGAGGTAGAGGAGGAAGGAGAGGAGGTAGAGGAGGAAGGAGGAGAGGAGGGAGGAAGGAGAGGAAGGAGATAGAGGAGGAGGAGAAGGAGAGGAGGAGGAGAGGAGAGGAGAGGTGGAGGAGAAGGAGGAGGTGGAGGAGGAGGAGGTGGAGGAGAAGGAGAGGAGGTTGAGGAGAAGTAGAGGAGGTAGAGGAGAAGGAGAGGAGGTGGAGGAGGAGAAGGAGAGGAGAAGGAGAGTAGGTAGAGGAGGAGGTAGAGGAGAATGAGAGTAGGTAGAGGAGAATGGGAGGAGGTAGAGGAGGAAGGAGAGGAGGTAGAGGAGGAAGGAGAGGAGGTAGAGGAGAAGGAGAGGAGGGAGAGGAGGTAGAGGAGGAGGAGAAGGAGAGGGGGAGGTGGAGGAGAAGGAGAGGAGGTGGAGGAGAAGGAGAGGAGGTGGATGAGAAGGAGAGGAGGTGGAGGAGAAGGAGAGGAGAAGGAGAGTAGGTAGAGGAGGAGGTAGAGGAGAATGAGAGTAGGTAGAGGAGAATGGGAGGAGGTAGAGGAGGAGGTGGAGGAGAAGAGGAGAAGGAGAGGAGGTGGAGGAGAAGTAGAGGAGGTCTATGAGAAGGAGAGGAGGTGGAGGAGAAGGAGAGGAGAAGGAGAGTAGGTAGAGGAGAATGGGAGGAGGTAGAGGAGGAAGGAGAGGAGGTAGAGGAGAAGGAGAGGAGGTGGAGGAGAAGGAGAGGAGGTGGATGAGAAGGAGAGGAGGTGGAGGAGAAGGAGAGGAGAAGGAGAGTAGGTAGAGGAGAATGGGAGGAGGTAGAGGAGGAAGGAGAGGAGGTAGAGGAGGAAGGAGAGGAGGTAGAGGAGGAAGGAGAGGAGGGAGAGGAGATAGAGGAGGAGGAGAAGGAGAGGGGAGGTGGAGGAGAAGGAGAGGAGGTGGAGGAGAAGGAGAGGAGGTGGAGGAGAAGGAGAGGAGGTAGAGGAGGAAGGAGAGGAGGTAGAGGAGGAGGGAGAGGAGATAGAGGAGGAGGAGGAGGAGAAGGAGAGGAGGTTGAGGAGAAGTAGAGGAGGTAGAGGAGAAGGAGAGGAGGTGGAGGAGGAGAAGGAGAGGAGAAGGAGAGTAGGTAGAGGAGGAGGTAGAGGAGAATGAGAGTAGGTAGAGGAGAATGGGAGGAGGTAGAGGAGGAAGGAGAGGAGGTAGAGGAAGGAGAGGAGGTAGAGGAGAAGGAGAGGAGGGAGAGGAGGTAGAGGAGGAAGGAGAGGAGGTAGAGGAGGAAGGAGAGGAGGTAGAGGAGAAGGAGAGGAGGGAGAGGAGGTAGAGGAGGAGGAGAAGGAGAGGGGGAGGTGGAGGAGAAGGAGAGGAGGTGGAGGAGAAGGAGAGGAGGTAGAGGAGAAGGAGAGGAGGTGGAGGAGAAGGAGATGAGGTGGAGGAGAAGGAGAGGAGAAGGAGAGTAGGTAGAGGAGGAGGTAGAGGAGAATGAGAGTAGGTAGAGGAGAATGGGAGGAGGTAGAGGAGAAGGAGAGGAGGTAGAGGAGGAAGGAGAGGAGGTAGAGGAGGAGGAGAAGGAGAGGGGGAGGTGGAGGAGAAGGAGAGGAGGTGGATGAGAAGGAGAGGAGGTGGATGAGAAGGAGAGGAGGTAGAGGAGAAGGAGAGGAGGTGGAGGAGAAGGAGAGTGGAAGATGGTTCTGTTTCATCTGAAGCCATGTGAAGTGATGAGAACTGGGAGATGTTTCATTCCCTACAGTGGGGATGGATGAGAACTGGGAGATGTTTCATCCCCTACAGTGGGGATGGATGAGAACTGGGAGATGTTTCATCCCCTACAGTGTGGATAGATGAGAACTGGGAGATGTTTTATCCCCTACAGTGGGGATAGATGAGAACTGGGAGATGTTTTATCCCCTACAGTGGGGATGGATGAGAACTGGGAGATGTTTCATCCCCTACAGTGGGGATGGATGAGAACTGGGGATATAGGGTTGGTTGGTTGTTTAGCAACAAAACTGAAGCGTGCTCAACTATTGGTCAAAACAGACGGGATTGGCCTTAGATTGTTGACAACATGTAAACTATATTTTTTCCTCCAAATGTTTATTGAAAACATAAATACATTTGCACAATGAGCACTTGTTGTCCCTCAAATACATCATTACAGTTGTTGGTTAGCTAGCAATTTTTTTTGCCATGTTATCACTGACGTGAAATCAGTCAAAGCACCTCAAAACAAGACATGTTATCAAGAATAAGATTAAACTAGCTAAAACAAGACATCAAGAACAAGGTGAAACTAGCTAAAACAAGACATGTTATCAAGAATAAGGTGAAACTAGCTAAAACAAGACATGGTATCAAGAATAAGATTAAACTAGCTAAAACAAGACATCAAGAACAAGATGAAACTAGCTAAAACAAGACATCAAGAACAAGATGAAACTAGCTAAAACAAGACATCAAGAACAAGGTGAAACTAGCTAAAACAAGACATGGTATCAAGAACAAGATGAAACTAGCTAAAACAAGACATGGTATCAAGAACAAGGTGAAACTAGCTAAAACAAGACATGGTATCAAGAACAAGGTGAAACTAGCTAAAACAAGACATCAAGAACAAGATGAAACTAGCTAAAACAAGACATCAAGAACAAGGTGAAACTAGCTAAAACAAGACATGGTATCAAGAACAAGATGAAACTAGCTAAAACAAGACATGGTATCAAGAACAAGATGAAACTAGCTAAAACAAGACATGGTATCAAGAACAAGATGAAACTAGCTAAAACAAGACATGGTATCAAGAACAAGGTGAAACTAGCTAAAACAAGACATGGTATCAAGAACAAGGTGAAACTAGCTAAAACAAGACATGGTATCAAGAACAAGGTGAAACTAGGTAAAACAAGACATGTTATCAAGAACAAGATGAAACTAGCTAAAACAAGACATGTTATCAAGAACAAGATGAAACTAGCTCAAACAAGACATGGTATCAAGAACAATGTGAAACTAGCTAAAACAAGACATGTTATCAAGAACAAGATGAAACTAGCTAAAACAAGACATGGTATCAAGAATAAGGTGAAACTAGCTAAAACAAGACATCAAGAACAAGATGAAACTAGCTAAAACAAGACATCAAGAACAAGATGAAACTAGCTAAAACAAGACATGGTATCAAGAACACGGTGAAACTAGCTAAAACAAGACATGGTATCAAGAACAAGATGAAACTAGCTAAAACAAGACATGGTATAAAACAAGAATAAGGTGAAGAATAAAGAACAAGTGAAACTAGCTAAAACAAGACATCAAGAACAAGATGAAACTAGCTAAAACAAGACATCAAGAACAAGATGAAACTAGCTAAAACAAGACATCAAGAACAAGATGAAACTAGCTAAAACAAGACATGGTATCAAGAACAAGGTGAAACTAGGACATGAAACTAGCTAAAACAAGACATGGTATCAAGAACAAGGTGAAACTAGCTAAAACAAGACATGGTATCAAGAACAAGATGAAACAGCTAAAACAAGACATCAAGAAACTAGCTAAAACAAGACATGGTATCAAGAACAAGGTGAAACTAGCTAAAACAAGACATGGTATCAAGAACAAGGTGAAACTAGCTAAAACAAGACATCAAGAACAAGATGAAACTAGCTAAAACAAGACATGGTATCAAGAACAAGCTGAAACTAGCTAAAACAAGACATGGTATCAAGAACAAGGTGAAACTAGCTAAAACAAGACATGGTATCAAGAACAAGGTGAAACTAGCTAAAACAAGACATGTTATCAAGATCAAGATGAAACTAGCTAAAACAAGACATGTTATCAAGAACAAGATGAAACTAGCTAAAACAAGACATGGTATCAAGAATACGGTGAAACTAGCTAAAACAAGACATCAAGAACAAGATGAAACTAGCTAAAACAAGACATCAAGAACAAGGTGAAACTAGCTAAAACAAGACATGGTATCAAGAACAAGATGAAACTAGCTAAAACAAGAGATGTTATCAAGAACAAGATGAAACTAGCTAAAACAAGACATGGTATCAAGAACAAGGTGAAACTAGCTAAAACAAGACATCAAGAACAAGATGAAACTAGCTAAAACAAGACATGGTATCAAGAACAAGATGAAACTAGCTAAAACAAGACATGGTATCAAGAACAAGATGAAACTAGCTAAAACAAGACATCAAGAACAAGATGAAACTAGCTAAAACAATACATGGTATCAAGAACAAGATGAAACTAGCTAAAACAAGACATCAAGAACAAGATGAAACTAGCTAAAACAAGACATGGTGTCAAGAACAAGATGAAACTAGCTAAAACAAGACATCAAGAACAAGATGAAACTAGCTAAAACAAGACATGGTATCAATAACAAGATGAAACTAGCTAAAACAAGACATCAAGAACAAGATGAAACTAGCTAAAACAAGACATGGTATCAAGAACAAGATGAAACTAGCTAAAACAAGACATGGTATCAAGAACAAGATGAAACTAGCTAAAACAAGACATCAAGATCAAGATGAAACTAGCTAAAACAAGACATGGTATCAAGAACAAGGTGAAACTAGCTAAAACAAGACATGGTATCAAGAACAAGGTGAAACTAGCTAAAACAAGACATCAAGAACAAGGTGAAACTAGCTAAAACAAGACATCAAGAACAAGATGAAACTAGCTAAAACAAGACATGGTATCAAGAACAAGATGAAACTAGCTAAAACAAGACATCAAGAACAAGATGAAACTAGCTAAAACAAGACATGGTATCAAGAACAAGATGAAACTAGCTAAAACAAGACATCAAGAACAAGATGAAACTAGCTAAAACAAGACATGGTATCAAGAACAAGATGAAACTAGCTAAAACAAGACATCAAGAACAAGATGAAACTAGCTAAAACAAGACATGGTATCAAGAACAAGGTGAAACTAGCTAAAACAAGACATGGTATCAAGAACAAGGTGAAACTAGCTAAAACAAGACATGGTATCAAGAACAAGATGAAACTAGCTAAAACAAGACATGGTGTCAAGAACAAGGTGAAACTAGCTAAAACAAGACATCAAGAACAAGGTTCTGTAGCTCAGTTGGTAGAGCATGGCGCTTGTAACGCCAGGGTAGTGGGTTCGATTCCCGGGACCACCCATACGTAGAATGTATGCACACATGACTGACTGTAAGTCGCTTTGGATAAAAGCGTCTGCTAAATGGCATATATTATTATTATAATATATATTATTATATTATATATATTATTATTATTATATTATTATATATATTATAAGGTGAAACTAGCTAAAACAAGAGATGGTATCAAGAACAAGATGAAACTAGCTAAAACAAGACATCAAGAACAAGGTGAAACTAGCTAAAACAAGACATGGTATCAAGAACAAGATGAAACTAGCTAAAACAAGAGATGGTATCAAGAACAAGGTGAAACTAGCTAAAACAAGACATCAAGAACAAGGTGAAACTAGCTAAAACAAGACATCAAGAACAAGGTGAAACTAGCTAAAACAAGACATGGTATCAAGAACAAGGCATTATATATTATTATATTATTATATATACATGGTAAAGAACAAGATGAAACTAGCTAAAACAAGAGATGGTATCAAGAACAAGGTGAAACTAGCTAAAACAAGACATCAAGAACAAGGTGAAACTAGCTAAAACAAGACATCAAGAACAAGGTGAAACTAGCTAAAACAAGACATGGTATCAAGAACAAGGTGAAACTAGCTAAAACAAGACATCAAGAACAAGATGAAACTAGCTAAAACAAGACATGGTGTCAAGAACAAGGTGAAACTAGCTAAAACAAGACATGGTATCAAGAACAAGGTGAAACTAGCTAAAACAAGACATCAAGAACAAGGTGAAACTAGCTAAAACAAGACATCAAGAACTGCAGGGGAAGCTGTCAGGGCAGTTTATTGTCATTGTTGCTAGCTGTCAGGGCAGTTTATTGTCATTGTTGCTAGCTGTCAGGGCAGTTTATTGTCATTGTTGCTAGCTGTCAGGGCAGTTTATTGTCATTGTTGCTAGCTGTCAGGGCAGTTTATTGTCATTGTTGCTCGCTTTATTGTCAGGCTAGCTGTCAGTTTATTGTCATTGTTGCTAGCTGTCAGGGCAGTTTATTGTCATTGTTGCTAGCTGTCAGGGCAGTTTATTGTCATTGTTGCTAGCTGTCAGGGCAGTTTATTGTCATTGTTGCTAGCTGTCAGGGCAGTTTATTGTCATTGTTGCTAGCTGTCAGGGCAGTTTATTGTCATTGTTGCTAGCTGTCAGGGCAGTTTATTGTCATTGTTGCTAGCTGTCAGGGCAGTTTATTGTCATTGTTGCTAGCTGTCAGGGCAGTTTATTGTCATTGTTGCTAGCTGTCAGGCAGTTTATTGTCATTGTTGCTAGCTGTCAGGGCAGTTTATTGTCATTGTTGCTAGCTGTCAGCTTTATTGTCATTGTTGCTAGCTGTCAGGGCAGTTTATTGTCATTGTTGCTAGCTGTCAGGGCAGTTTATTGTCATTGTTGCTAGCTTTATTGTCATTGGGCAGTTTATTGTCATTGTTGCTAGCTGTCAGGCATTGTTGCTAGCTGTCATTTATTGTCATTGTTGCTAGCTGTCAGGGCAGTTTATTGTCATTGTTGCTAGCTGTCAGGGCAGTTTATTGTCATTGTTGCTAGCTGTCAGGGCAGTTTATTGTCATTGTTGCTAGCTGTCAGGGCAGTTTATTGTCATTGTTGCTAGCTGTCAGGGCAGTTTATTGTCATTGTTGCTAGCTGTCAGGGTTTATTGTCAGTTTATTGTCATTGTTGCTAGCTGTCAGGGCAGTTTATTGTCATTGTTGCTAGCTGTCAGGGCAGTTTATTGTCATTGTTGCAGTTTATTGTCATTGTTGCTAGCTGTCAGGGCAGTTTATTGTCATTGTTGCTAGCTGTCTGGGCAGTTTAGTCATTGTTGCTATCAGGGCAGTTTCAGGGCAGTTTCTTGTCATTGTTGCTAGCTATCAGGGCAGTTTCTTGTCATTGTTGCTAGCTATCAGGGCAGTTTCTTGTCATTGTTGCTAGCTGTCTGGCCATTCAGAATCAGGGCAGTTTCTTGTCATTGTTGCTAGCTATCAGGGCAGTTTCTTGTCATTGTTGCTAGCTATCAGGGCAGTTTCTTGTCATTGTTGCTAGCTATCAGGGCAGTTTCTTGTCATCTTTTGAACGATAGTTAATATCTCTATGGGGTAGAGAGCATGAGGATGCGGGATCTGTGCTTGCTGACTATACTAATAGCTTCACCGTTCAATGAGAACTAGAAGATGCTTCCAACAGATGAAAACTAGAGGGGTAGATCACAGAATTCAGTAGAACACTATCTGTGTATTTCATCGTCCCGTGTTTTATGATTCAGTATGTGTCTCTACGGGGTAAATAGCACGAGGACATGGATCTGCATATTATCTACGAAATGAAATACAACAGGGAGTATGTTATATTGAACCTCTCACCATTGGATGAGAACTGGGAGATGTAATTTACCACCCCTACAGATTACAACTGGAGGTCTAGATCACATAATTAGATGGAGCACTGTAATGTTTGTGTTTCTCTATGGGGTTGAGATGAGAGCACTGTAATGTTTGTGTTTCTCTATGGGGTTGAGATGAGGTGGATGACAACTAAACTGAGTGAAGATATCATGATACCGATCTTGTGGGTTCTTTCCACAAAATTCCATAGAACACATTCACAGAATTTCATAGAACAAACACGTTCACAGAATTCCAAAGAACACATCCACAGAATTTCATAGAACACGTTCACTGAATTCCAAAGAACACATCCACAGAATTCCAAAGAACACATTCACAGAATTCCATTGAACACATTCACAGAATTCTATAGAACACAGAAGTAATATTGCATTCCCTGTGGGAATATCGGTCCATTGTTATTAAGTTGTTCTAGAACAGACACGATGTAAAGTGTTCTGGTGTTGAAATCAGATGTGTTCACTGATTGAGTTCACACACTGATCATGATTGTGGTCAAGAGAGCAACATATTGTAGGTAATGGAAGGGAAATATAGTCTGGTCCCAGTTGACAAGACTGCACAAACAGCTCTGGTTCCAGGCTAGGGGGGAAACACACCTGTCCTGTCACTCTCGATCACAACAATGCTCACAACCACACCAGACTCTCTTGCTGACTCTCACCTTTCATTGTTTTCCCGGTTCTCTTTCCTCCCTTCTCAAAGCATCTCCTTGGGAATAGACCATAGGTATTTCTCCTCATCCCTGTCCTGTTTTGTCCTCCTATCATTTCCTCCTCTCCTCTCCTCCCCTCCTCCCCTCCTCTCATCTGTTGGTCTCTCATCAGCCTTTCTTTATTTCGTTCTGTGCTGATCAAGTCATCGTTCCTCATGGTATTTATTGTGAGATGACCCACGTCTGAAGGGTTCTGTTGCATGCTATTTACTGTCTTTATCCCCAAATGTCTTTATTGGAGGTGTGTTTAAAAAAGAAAAATAAACTATGTTGTTAATTTAATCTTGCAATCAAACAATACCTTCTCTCAGTAGCATTTAGCCACACATGAACTGTAGGTTACATATTCCTGACAGAGAAAATGTCTAGGAGGATCAGGGTTTGGTTTTTCTTCGCTAAGCTAATGCTATCTAACTCAATGCTATTACCACTAATGCTAACTAACACAATGCTATTATCACGAATATTAACTAACACGATGCTATTAACACTAATGTTAACTAAAACGATGCTATTAACACTAATGCTAACTAACACAATTACCACTAATGCTAACTAACATGATGCTATTACCATAATGCTAACTAACACAATGCTATCACCACTAATGCTATTACCACTAATGCCATTACCACTAATGCTAACAAACATGATGCTATTACCATAATGCTAACTAACACAATGCTATCACCACTAATGCTAATTGACACAATGCTATTACCTCTACTGCTAACTAACACAATGCTATTACCGCTAATGTTAACTAAAACGATGCCATTACCACTAATGCTAACTAACATGATGCTATTAACACTAATGTTAACAAACACAATTACCACTAATACTAACTAACACAATGCTATTACCACTAATGCTAACTAACACAATGCCATTACCACTAATGCTAACTAACATGATGCTATTACCATAATGCTAAATAACATGAAGCTATTACCACTAATGCTAAATAACATGATGCTATTACCACTAATGCCAATTGACACAATGCTATTACCTCTACTGCTAACTAACACAATGCTATTACCGCTAATGTTAACTAAAACGATGCCATTACCACTAATGCTAACTAACATGATGCTATTAACACTAATGTTAACAAACACAATTACCACTAATGCTAACTAACACAATGCTATTACCACTAACGCTAACTAACAAAATGCCATTACCACTAATGCAAACTAACACAATTACCGCTAATGCTAATTAACACGATGCTATTGCCACTAATGTTAACTGACACGATGCTATTACCACTAATGTTAACTAACACAATGCTATTACCACTAATGCTAACAAACACAATGCTATTACCACTAATGTTAACTAACAAGATGTCATTACCTCTAATGCTAACTAACATAATGCTAGTACCACTAATGCTAACTAACACGATGCTATTACCACTAATGTTAACTAACACAATGCTAGTACCACTAATGCTAACTAGCATGCGACCACTAATGCTAACTAACACAATGCTATTACCACTAATGCTAACTAGCCCAATGCTATTGCATCAGACATACAGTAGCAATAACTTGTAGCTGTTCCTAAGAAAACCTCTAAATTGTTACAATATATCCTCTCAATAATCCGCTCAATAAAGTAAACCATTTTCAGATATTTGTAACATGTACCAACACGACTTTTCGGAAAAACAATACAGTAGGTTTTCTGTTTGGAAGTAGTGTTTATCAGAGACAGACAGACCAGAGACCACTATGTGTCAGCGTTCAGACAAGGATCTCTCTCTTCATGGTTAACTCGTCTCCTCCCTCCATCAGGACATTCTATCGCTTCGAGGCTGCCTGGGACAGCGCCATGCATAACTCCCTCCTCCTGAACCGGGTCACTCCTTACGGAGAAAAGATCTACATGACCTTGTCGGCCTACCTAGAGGTAAAACATTAATTATACAGTTAATAATACAATATATTCCATTTATCAGGCGCTTTTAATCCAAATCGGCTTTCATATGGGTTGCACAAGTGGGAATCGAACCCATGACATTGCAAGTACCACCCTCTACCAACTGAGCCACAGAGGCACAAACACATATAGTTCTACAGTTACACTGTACCTCTACGTGATCCTTCCTGACTATCTATAGGTAACACTGAATCCACAAAGACCTGCTGAGAAAATCTTCACTTCTCATTGACTGATTTTGAGTCTTCTCAAATTGATTGATTTTGTCAGTTGCATTTCAGATTTTAGAACAATGGAACCACAACAGTTTTTTTTCTCCACACGATCAAACTGTCAGACTGTTTAAACTGTGAGCAGGAGTTAAGGATCTACGCTGTCAGACTGCTATCTGGACTTAACTGACTGTATCTGGACTTAACTGACTGTATCTGGACTTAACTGACTGCATCTGGACTTAACTGACTGCATCTGGACTTAACTGACTGCATCTGGACTTAACTGACTGTATCTGGACTTACTGACTGTATCTGGATTTAACTGACTGTATCTGGACTTACTGACTGTATCTGGACACTGACTGTATCTGGAACTGACTGTATCTGGACTTACTGACTGTATCTGGAATTCACTGACTGTATCTGTAACTGACTGCATCTGGACTTAACTGACTGTATCTGGACTTAACTGACTGTATCTGGACTTAACTGACTGCATCTGGACTTACTGACTGTATCTGGAATTCACTGACTGTATCTGGACTTACTGACTGTATCTGGACTTACTGACTGTATCTGGAATTCACTGACTGTATCTGGACTTAACTGACTGTATCTGGACTTACTGACTGTATCTGGACTTGCTGTATCTGGACTTAACTGACTGTATCTGGAATTAACTGACTGTATCTGGACTTAACTGACTGTATCTGAACTTAACTGACTGCATCTGGACTTAACTGACTGCATCTGGACTTAACTGACTGCATCTGGACTTAACTGACTGCATCTGAACTTAACTGACTGTATCTGGACTTACTGACTGTATCTGGACTTAACTGACTGTATCTGGACTTAACTGACTGTATCTGGACTTAACTGACTGCATCTGGACTTAACTGACTGTATCTGGACTTAACTGACTGTATCTGGACTTAACTGACTGCATCTGGACTTACTGACTGTATCTGGAATTCACTGACTGTGGACTTAACTGTATCTGGACTTACTGACTGTATCTGGACTTCACTGACTGTATCTGGACTTAACTGACTGTATCTGGACTTACTGACTGTATCTGGACTTGCTGTATCTGGACTTAACTGACTGTATCTGGAATTAACTGACTGTATCTGGACTTACTGGCTGTATCTGGACTTAACTGGCTGTATCTGGACTTCACTGACTGTATCTGGACTTCATTGACTGTATCTGAACTTAACTGACTGTATCTGGACTTAACTGACTGTATCTGGAGACTTAACTGACTGTATCTGGACTTAACAGACTGTATCTGGACTTAACTGACTGTATCTGGACTTACTGACTGTATCTGGACTTAACTGACTGTATCTGGACTTACTGACTGTATCTGGACTTACTGACTGTATCTGGACTTAACTGACTGTATCTGGACTTAACTGACTGTATCTGGACTTACTGACTGTATCTGGAATTCACTGACTCTATCTGGACTTACTGACTGTATCTGGACTTACTGTATCTGAACTTAACTGACTGTATCTGGACTTAACTGACTGTATCTGGACTTACTGACTGTATCTGGAATTCACTGACTGTATCTGGACTTAACTGACTGTATCTGGACTTACTGACTGTATCTGGACTTACTGTATCTGGACTTAACTGACTGTATCTGGACTTAACTGACTGTATCTGGACTTACTGACTGTATCTGGAATTCACTGACTGTATCTGGACTTAACTGACTGTATCTGGACTTACTGACTGTATCTGGACTTACTGTATCTGGACTTAACTGACTGTATCTGGACTTAACTGACTGTATCTGGACTTACTGGCTGTATCTGGACTTAACTGGCTGTATCTGGACTTAACTGGCTGTATCTGGACTTCACTGGCTGTATCTGGACTTCATTGACTGTATCTGGACTTAACAGACTGTATCTGGACTTACTGACTGTATCTGGACTTACTGACTGTATCTGGACTTAACTGACTGTATCTGGACTTAACAGACTGTATCTGGACTTACTGACTGTATCTGGACTTACTGACTGTATCTGGACTTAACAGACTGTATCTGGACTTACTGACTGTATCTGGACTTACTGACTGTATCTGGACTTACTGACTGTATCTGGACTTACTGGCTGTATCTGGACTTAACTGGCTGTATCTGGACTTACTGACTGTATCTGGACTTACTGTACCTGGACTTAACTGACTGTATCTGGACTTACTGACTGTATCTGGACTTCACTGACTGTATCTGGACTTACTGACTGTATCTGGACTTACTGACTGTATCTGATGTTATGATGTAAGAAGCAGAGAGATGAGCTTTAAAAACTGTTCCTTTCATTAGATGGAGAACTGCACCCAGCCAACAGTCATAACCAAAGATTTCTGCATGGTGTTCTACTCTCGAGACGCTAAACTCCCGGCCTCCCGCTCCATCCGAAACCTGTTTGGCACAGGAAGCCTGAGGGCAGTGGAGGGGTGAGTTGAACATCTCATTATCATTAACAGAAACATTCTTTGCTTCTGTTGCATTCCTGAAAGATGACGGTGAAATCAATGGAAACAACCCCCTTAGCTGTGTCTGTTATCGGTCTTTCTCACTCTCTCTGCAGTAACCGGGTGACAGGTGTGTACGAGGTCAGCCTATGTCACCTGGCCGATCATGGGAGTCCAGGTGAGACACTTTTTCCATTGCCTCCCCTCACTGTCTATGTGTGTATTTGTGCGTATTTGAGATAGACAACATTGCAGTCAGACTGAAAATAATGACTGATCCACAAATCCCCTAGCATCCGGAAAAACGACTCATTTCCTGATCAAGATGACTGATTCTGCCTTGCCTTGCTCAAACAGATCCCCTCAATTAAGCTGTATCACTCCTTCACCCTTGACCCTTGACCTTTCCTGACCCCCAGGTATGCAGAGGAGACGTCGACGGGTGCTGGACACCTCGGTGGCGTACGTCCGCGGGGAGGAGAACCTGGCTGGGTGGAGGCCTCGCAGTGACAGCCTCATCCTGGACCACCAGTGGGAGCTGGAGAAACTCAGCCTTCTGCAGGAGGTATGTGGTACTACAACCTACACCCCTACACAGAGCCTTCACAGAATATTCCTACTCCTGGGTTTATTCCACATTTTTGTTGTGTTAATGTGGAGGCTATATACAGAGTGTTATGGTACAGAGTCAATGTGGAGGCTATATACATGGTGTTATGGTACAGAGTCAATGTGGAGGCTATATACAGGGTATTACGGTACAGAGTCAAGGTCGAGGCTATATACAAGGTATTACGGTACAGAGTCAATGTGGAGGCTATATACAGGGTGTTACGGTACAGAGTCAATGTGGAGGCTATATACAGGGTGTTACGGTACAGAGTCAATGTGGAGGCTATATACAAGGTATTACGTTACAGAGTCAATGTGGAGGCTATATACAAGGTATTACGTTACAGAGTCAATGTGGAGGCTATATACAGGGTGTTACGGTACAGAGTCAATGTGGAGGCTATATACAGGGTGTTACGGTACAGAGTCAATGTGGAGGCTATATACAGGGGATACCGGTACAGAGTCAATGTGGAGGCTATATACAGGGTGTTACGGTACAGAGTCAATGTGGAGGCTATATACAGGGTGTTACGGTACAGAGCCAATGTGGAGGCTATATACAGGGTGTTACGGTTCAGAGTCAATGTGGAGGCTATATACAGGGTGTTACGGTACAGAGTCAATGTGGAGGCTATATACAGGGTGTTACGGTACAGAGTCAATGTGGAGGCTATATACAGGGTGTTACAGGTGTTACAGAGTCAATGTGGAGGCTATATACAGGGTGTTACGGTACAGAGTCAATGTGGAGGCTATATACAGGGTATTACGGTACAGAGTCAGTGTGGAGGCTATATACAGAGTGTTACGGTACAGAGTCAATGTGGAGGCTATATACAGGGTGTTACGGTACAGATTCAATGTGGAGGCTATATACATGGTGTTACGGTACAGAGTCAATGTGGAGGCTATATACAGGGTGTTACGGTACAGAGTCAATGTGGAGGCTATATACAGGGTATTACGGTACAGAGTCAATGTGGAGGCTATATACAGGGTGTTACGGTACAGAGTCAATGTGGAGGCTATATACAGGGTATTACGGTACAGAGTCAATGTGGAGGCTATATACAGGGTGTTACGGTACAGAGTCAATGTGGAGGCTATATACAGGGTATTACGGTACAGAGTCAATGTGGAGGTTTTGGACAGGAGAGAGACAGAACACGGTGAGGTTTTGGACAGGAGAGAGACAGAACACGGGTTCATATCCCCTCAGTTGTATTACTCGTGATGTTATGTCCGGTTGTTCCTCTACAGGTGGAGAAGACGAGACACCGTCTGCTCCTGAGGGAGAAGTTAGAGTCCACCCTGCTGCTGGGCCAGGAGGGGTTGTTGTCCTGTGTAGCTGAGGAGCAGAGTGAGTCCCCTCAACCCTCTGAGGGTCTCAGCCTCAGTCCCACTGTTGATGCCCCCAATGAGAGGCAGAGGGAGCTCGCCATTAAGGTCAGTGTCTGTCTTCTTTAAAAAACGTTTAAAAACTTGTTAGAAGTTAGTTACTATTGTTCCTCGAATATTCCCATTCTTGCTCGTGTGTCCCAGTTAATAACATCTCTGAGTAAACATTTTTTTGTTGCTCTGAAATGTAAAGCACTCTCTATCTCTCGTCCACCAGTGTCTTCGGCTGCTCTCCCACTCCTTCAACAGAGAGTACAGCCACGTGTGTGTCAGCGCCAGTGAAAGCAAGGTAGACTTCCTTCCTGTGTCACTTTACTATGATGGGTTTCCATGTCTCTATCCTGTTTCAAGTTACTTCCATTTGAGGAAACTATGAGTAGATAAATGACATGTTTTCATTGTTCTCAGTGAGCTTTTTGTAGACATGCTGTTTATGCGTGTGTGTGTGTGTGTGTGTGTGTGTGTGCGTGTGTGTGTGTGTGTGTGTGTGTGTGTGTGTGTGTGTGTGTGTGTGTGTGTGTGTGTGTGTGTGTGTGTGTGTGTGTGTGTGTGTGTGTGTGTCTGTGTGTGTGTGTGTGTGTGTTTCCAGCTGTCTGAGATGTCAGTGACTCTGCTGAGGGAGTCGACCTCTGCCACGGCCCTCAACACCCTCACCCCCTCCTCGACATGCCCCTCACTGGTGGAGGGATGCTACCCCAAGTCCGAAGGGCTCAGGTCAGTAGTAACACTCTCGTAAGAGACACTCTTGACATAACGTGAACAAAATGGAGTTATTAGCCTTGTTTTGTTCAATGTTCTTATACTCTGAATACCAGTGGTGGAGTACCCAGGTGACTCTCAGTTAAAGGTGAGAGTCACCCAGTAAAATACTACTTGAGTAAAAGTATCTAAGTCTAAAAGTATTTGGTTTTAAGTATCAAAAGAAAGTATTAAAAGTATGTAATTGCTGAAATATACTGAAGTATAAAAAAATAAAAGTATAAATGATTTCAAACCAGACAGCACATTTTTCTTACTCCAACACTCAAACATCATTTACAAACGAAGCGTGTGTGTTTAGTGAGTCCTCCAGATCAGAGGCAGTAGGGATGACCAGGGATGTTCTCTGTTTAGTGAGTCCTCCAGATCAGAGGCTGTAGGAATGACCAGGGATGTTCTCTGTTTAGTGAGTCCTCCAGATCAGAGGCAGTAGGGATGACCAGGGATGTTCTCTGTTTAGTGAGTGCACCAGATCAGAGGCAGTAGGGATGACCAGGGATGTTCTCTGTTTAGTGAGTCCTCCAGATCAGAGGCAGTAGGGATGACCAGGGATGTTCTCTGTTAAGTGAGTCCGCCAGATCAGGGGCAGTAGGGAGGACCAGGGATGTTCTCTGTTTAGTGAGTCCTCCAGATCAGAGGCAGTAGGGATGACCAGGGATGTTCTTTGTTTAGTGAGTCCTCCAGATCAGAGGCAGTAGGGATGACCAGGGATGTTCTCTGTTTAGTGAGTCCTCCAGATCAGAGGCAGTAGGGATGACCAGGGATGTTCTCTGTTTAGTGAGTCCTCCAGATCAGAGGCTGTAGGAATGACCAGGGATGTTCTCTGTTTAGTGAGTCCTCCAGATCAGAGGCAGTAGGGATGACCAGGGATGTTCTCTGTTTAGTGAGTGCACCAGATCAGAGGCAGTAGGGATGACCAGGGATGTTCTCTGTTTAGTGAGTCCTCCAGATCAGAGGCAGTAGGGATGACCAGGGATGTTCTCTGTTTAGTGAGTGCACCAGATCAGAGGCAGTAGGGATGACCAGGGATGTTCTCTGTTTAGTGAGTCCTCCAGATCAGAGGCAGTAGGGATGACCATGGATGTTCTCTGTTTAGTGGGTCCTCCAGATCAGAGGAAGTAGGGATGCCCAGGGATGTTCTCTGTTTAGTGAGTCCTCCAGATCAGAGGCAGTAGGGATGACCAGGGATGTTCTCTGTTTAGTGAGTCCTCCAGATCAGAGGCAGTAAGGATGACCAGGGATGTTCTCTGTTTAGTGAGTCCTCCAGATCAGAGGCAGTAGGGATGACCAGGGATGTTCTCTGTTAAGTGAGTCCGCCAGATCAGGGGCAGTAGGGAGGACCAGGGATGTTCTCTGTTTAGTGAGTCCTCCAGATCAGAGGCAGTAGGGATGACCAGGGATGTTCTTTGTTTAGTGAGTCCTCCAGATCAGAGGCAGTAGGGATGACCAGGGATGTTCTCTGTTTAGTGAGTCCTCCAGATCAGAGGCAGTAGGGATGACCAGGGATGTTCTCTGTTTAGTGAGTGCACCAGATCAGAGGCAGTAGGGATGACCAGGGATGTTCTCTGTTTAGTGAGTCCTCCAGATCAGAGGCAGTAAGGATGACCAGGGATGTTCTCTGTTTAGTGAGTACACAAATTAGACAGATTTTCTGTCCTGATAAGCATCCTGTAATGAGTACTTTTGGGTGTCAGGGAAAATGTATGTTGTAAAAAGTACATACTTTTCTTTAGGAAGTGAAAGTGAAAGTTGCCAAAAAAATATAAATAGTAAAATACAGACCCCCCCAAAAAAGTACTTAAGTAGTACTTTAAAATATTTTTATTTCAGTACTTTACACCACTGCTAAATACCCCAATTCATGTTGTTAAGTTAAATACAAGATAAGAGTTACTGACACCGTTCAAACCAACCAGGGTTCAGAAATGTAAAGCCAATTATCTTGAGAATCATCTTGTTTTTTGCAGATAGAACCTTTATAGTCCCAAGGTCTGGACATGGCTGCTTCAGCAACACTGAACTATGGTCCGAAGACAGACTGAACAGGGGTCTGGGGTAGCGTTAATGCTCCCAACCCCAAACCACATGTACCCCCCTGGCGACGGTGGTTTGAGCCCCCATCTTAGCCGTTCTGCATGTGCTCCGTCTTACTCATCTCCTCTTTCTGTTTGCCCCCCCCCCCCCAGAACACCCACGCCTCGTTCCCGCTGCGCCAGTCCCAACCCTGACTGCTCACAACGGGACAGTGAGGTCAAGATGTCCCCTGGCCCCAGTGGGGTCGCACCCCCGGAGGTTAAGCCCAGGGAACGCCGCTTCGTACCAGACATCCAGGAGATCCGGGTCAGGTGAGTGGCTCCAAAGATAGATTTTTTGTACCTTTTTTTAACTAGTCAAGTCAGTTAAGAACAAATTCTTAGTTTCAATGACGGCCTAGGAACAGTGGGTTAACTGACCTAGGAACAGTGGGTTAACTGACCTAGGAACAGTGGGTTAACTGCCTTGTTCAGGGGCAGAACAACAGATTCGTACCTTGTCAGCTCTGGGATTCAATCTTGCAACCTTTCGGTTACTAGTCCAACGCTCTAACCACTAGACTACCTGCCGAGTGATTGACTGACTGACTGAATGAGTCAGTGTTTTATGGCTCCAGAGATCGATTGATTGATTGATTGATTGATTGATTGATTGATTGATTGATAGATTGACTGAATGAGTCAGTGTTTTATGGCTCCAGAGGTTTATCATTAAAAGTGGTCGAACTGACCAAATCAAATACATTGACAATCATGTACAGTACCCGGCTGAGTTAATAACGGGTGTTCTCAACTCAATAGTCCTTAATGGATACAGCGTTGGAAAGGCATATCAACTCGAAAAAATAAGAACTGCTCACACTGAAAGTAATTCTTCAACACCAGCCTCCGTTAGCATTTGAGTCTTGATCTTGACTTTTCTGGCAGAACAAACGGGGTTTCTGGTCGGCATTAATACTCTAGGTTAAGCTTGGCTACTCTAATTTCAACGTGAGTCTTGTGCCTTCTAGATTGGATCTCGTCAAGTGTAGTTACACGTGTAATGTACTTGGTCTTTCCACCAGCCCCATCGTGTCAAAGAAGGGCTACCTGCATTTCCTGGAGCCTCATAGCAACGGCTGGGTGAAGCGCTATGTAGTGGTGAGACGTCCATACGTCTATATCTACAATACAGAGAGAGACAGCGTGGAGAGAGCCATCCTCAACCTCTCCTCTGCCCATGTCGAGTACAGCGAGGACCAGCAGGCCATGCTGAAGGTACATCACGTTTACACACCTTTACCTGACACCATTACCTGCCGACACACCTTTACACACCTTTACCTGACACCATTACCTGCCGACACACCGTTACACACCTTTACCTGACACCATTACCTGCCGACACACCGTTACACACCTTTACCTGACACCATTACCTGACACCATTACCTGACACCTTTACCTGCCAACATACCTTTACATACCTTTACCTGACACCATTACCTGACACCATTACCTGCCAACATACCTTTACATACCTTTACCTGACACCATTACCTGCCGACACACCGTTACACACCTTTACCTGACACCATTACCTGACACCATTACCTGACACCTTTACCTGCCAACATACCTTTACACACCTTTACCTGACACCATTACCTGCCGACACACCTTTACACACCTTTACCTGACACCATTACCTGCCGACACACCGTTACACACCTTTACCTGACACCATTACCTGACACCTTTACCTGCCACCATACCTTTAGATAACTTTACCTGACAACATACCTTTAGATAACTTTACCTGCCAACATACCTTTAGATAACTTTACCTGCCAACATACCTTTAGATAACTTTACCTGCCACCATACCTTTAGATAACTTTACCTGCCAACATACCTTTAGATAACTTTACCTGCCAACATACCTTTAGATAACTTTACCTGCCAACATACCTTTAGATAACTTTACCTGCCAACATACCTTTAGATAACTTTACCTGCCAACATACCTTTAGATAACTTTACCTGACAACATACCTTTAGATAACTTTACCTGCCAACATACCTTTAGATAACTTTACCTGCCAACATACCTTTACACACCTTTACCTGACACCATTATCTGCCAACATACCTTTAGATAACTTTACCTGACAACATACCTTTAGATAACTTTACCTGACAACATACCTTTAGATAACTTTACCTGACAACATACCTTTAGATAACTTTACCTGCCAACATACCTTTAGATAACTTTACCTGCCAACATACCTTTACATAACTTTACCTGAACATACCTTTAGATAACTTTACCTGCCAACATACCTTTAGATAACTTTACCTGACAACATACCTTTAGATAACTTTACCTGACATCTTTACCTGCCAACATACCTTTAGATAACTTTACCTGCCAACATACCTTTACACACCTTTACCTGACACCATTATCTGCCAACATACCTTTAGATAACTTTACCTGACAACATAACTTTAGATAACTTTACCTGACAACATAACTTTAGATAACTTTACCTGACAACATACCTTTAGATAACTTTACCTGACATCTTTACCTGCCAACATACATTTAGATAACTTTACCTGACAACATACCTTTAGATAACTTTACCTGACAACATACCTTTAGATAACTTTACCTGACAACATACATTTAGATAACTTTACCTGACAACATACCTTTAGATAACTTTACCTGACAACATACCTTTAGATAACTTTACCTGACAACATACCTTTAGATAACTTTACCTGACAACATACCTTTAGATAACTTTACCTGACAACATACCTTTAGATAACTTTACCTGACAACATACCTTTAGATAACTTTACCTGACAACATACCTTTAGATAACTTTACCTGACAACATACCTTTAGATAACTTTACCTGACAACATACCTTTAGATAACTTTACCTGACAACATACCTTTAGATAACTTTACCTGACAACATACCTTTAGATAACTTTACCTGACAACATACCTTTAGATAACTTTACCTGACAACATACCTTTGGATAACCTTACCTGCCAACATACCTTTAGATAACTTTACCTGACAACATACCTTTAGATAACTTTACCTGACAACATACCTTTAGATAACTTTACCTGACAACATACCTTTAGATAACTTTACCTGACAACATACCTTTAGATAACTTTACCTGACAACATACCTTTAGATAACTTTACCTGACAACATACCTTTAGATAACTTTACCTGACAACATACCTTTAGATAACTTTACCTGACAACATACCTTGTAGAGTCCACGCCCTGATTGAATTGAGGCTTTCCTGAGAACAAAAAGAGGGGGTGCAACTCAATATTAGGAAGGTGTACCTAATGTTTTGTACACTCTGTGTAAAGTATACCTACAGTATTTGAAAAGACAGACGTTTTTCCTCCCTGTGGTAAAAACACAAAGAGAAGCTTTCCTTTCAGAAGCTGGCTGGTTTTAACACTACTGTACTTTCTCTGTGTGTTTCTCCCCAGACACCAAACGCGTTTGCTGTGTGCACTGAGCACCGCGGGATACTGCTCCAAGCCAGCAACGACAAGGAGATGCACGACTGGCTCTATGCATTTAACCCTCTCCTGGCTGGATCCATCAGGTAACATGGCTGATGCACTTAGATCTGTTGATGGCACCTCTAGTCTTAATAGCAATGGTTTTCCACGTACCGGCTGGTTTGAAGAAGGCCTCAGGTTTTACTTTACAATCGTATGTGGTTGTTTTACCTACGTTAGTGGAATGCACTGATTGGAAGTTGCCCTGGATAAGAACGTCTGCTAAATGACTCTCTACTGTAAGTCTCTCTGGATAAGAGAGTCTGCTAAATGACTCACTACTGTAAGTCTCTCTGGATAAGAGAGTCTGCTTAATGACTCACTACTGTAAGTCTCTCTGGATAAGAGAGTCTGCTTAATGACTCACTACTGTAAGTCTCTCTGGATAAGAGAGTCTGCTAAATTACTCTCTACTGTAAGTCTCTCTGGATCAGAGAGTCTGCTAAATGACTCAATACTGTAAGTCTCTCTGGATAAGAGAGTCTGCTAAATGACTCAATACTGTAGTGGCTCTGGATCAGAGAGTCTGCTAAATGACTCACTACTGTAAGTCTCTCTGGATAGGAGAGTCTGTTAAATGACTCACTACTGTAGTGGCTCTGGATAAGAGAGTCTGCTAAATGACTCACTACTGTAGTGGCTCTGGATCAGAGAGTCTGCTAAATGACTCACTACTGTAAGTCTCTCTGGATAGGAGAGTCTGCTAAATGACTCACTACTGTAAGTCTCTGGATAAGAGAGTCTGTTAAATGACTCACTACTGTCAGTCTCTCTGGATAAGAAAGTCTGCTAAATGACTCACTACTGTAAGTCTCTCTGGATAGGAGAGTCTGCTAAATGACTCACTACTGTAGTGACTCTGGATCAGAGAGTCTGTTAAATGACTCACTACTGTATGTCTCTCTGGATAGAGAGTCTGCTAAATGACTCTCTACTGTAAGAGTCTCTGGATAAGAGAGTCTGTTAAATGACTCACTACTGTAAGTCTCTCTGGATAAGAGAGTCTGCTAAATGACTCACTACTGTAAGTCTCTCTGGATAAGAGAGTCTGCTAAATGACTCACTACTGTAAGTCTCTCTGGATAAGAGAGTCTGCTAAATGACTCAATACTGTAAGTCTCTCTGGATAAGAGAGTCTGCTAAATGACTCAATACTGTAAGTCTCTCTGGATCAGAGAGTCTGCTAAATGACTCAATACTGTAAGTCTCTCTGGATCAGAGAGTCTGCTAAATGACTCACTACTGTAAGTCTCTCTGGATCAGAGAGTCTGCTAAATGACTCACTACTGTAGTGGCTCTGGATCAGAGAGTCTGCTAAATGACTCACTACTGTAAGTCTCTCTGGATAGGAGAGTCTGTTAAATGACTCACTACTGTAGTGGCTCTGGATAAGAGAGTCTGCTAAATGACTCACTACTGTAGTGGCTCTGGATCAGAGAGTCTGCTAAATGACTCACTACTGTAAGTCTCTCTGGATAGGAGAGTCTGCTAAATGACTCACTACTGTAAGTCTCTGGATAAGAGAGTCTGTTAAATGACTCACTACTGTAAGTCTCTCTGGATAAGAGAGTCTGCTAAATGACTCACTACTGTAAGTCTCTCTGGATAGGAGAGTCTGCTAAATGACTCACTACTGTAGTGACTCTGGATCAGAGAGTCTGTTAAATGACTCACTACTGTTGTGGCTCTGGATCACATGTACATTTACATTTACATTTAAGTCATTTAGCAGACGCTCTTATCCAGAGCGACTTACAAATTGGTGCATTCACCTTATGACATCCAGTGGAACAGTCACTTTACAATAGTGCATCTAAATCTTAAAAGGGGGGGGGGGTGAGAAGGATTACTTATCCTACCCTAGGTATTCCTTAAAGAGGTGGGGTTTCAGGTGTCTCCGGAAGATGGTGATTGACTCTGCTGTCCTGGCGTCGTGAGGGAGTTTGTTCCACCATTGGGGGGCCAGAGCAGCGAACTGTTTTGACTGGGCTGAGCGGGAACTGTATTTCCTCAGTGGTAGGGAGGCGAGCAGGCCAGAGGTGGATGAACGCAGTGCCCTTGTTTGGGTGTAGGGCCTGATCAGAGCCTGGAGGTACTGAGGTGCCGTTCCCCTCACAGCTCCGTAGGCAAGCACCATGGTCTTGTAGCGGATGCGAGCTTCAACTGGAAGCCAGTGGAGAGAGCGGAGGAGCGGGGTGACGTGGGAGAACATGGGAAGGTTGAACACCCGACGGGCTGCGGCGTTCTGGATGAGTTGTAGGGGTTTAATGGCACAGGCAGGGAGCCCAGCCAACAGCGAGTTGCAGTAATCCAGACGGGAGATGACAAGTGCCTGGATTAGGACCTGCGCCGCTTCCTGTGTGAGGCAGGGTCGTACTCTGCGGATGTTGTAGAGCATGAACCTACAGGAACGGGCCACCGCCTTGATGTTAGTTGAGAACGACAGGGTGTTGTCCAGGATCACGCCAAGGTTCTTAGCGCTCTGGGAGGAGGACACAATGGAGTTGTCAACCGTGATGGCGAGATCATGGAACGGGCAGTCCTTCCCGGGAGGAAGAGCAGCTCCGTCTTGCCGAGGTTCAGCTTGAGGTGGTGATCCGTCATCCACACTGATATGTCTGCCAGACATGCAGAGATGCGATTCGCCACCTGGTCATCAGAAGGGGGAAAGGAGAAGATTAATTGTGTGTCGTCTGCATAGCAATGATAGGAGAGACCATGTGAGGTTATGACAGAGCCAAGTGACTTGGTGTATAGCGAGAATAGGAGAGGGCCTAGAACAGAGCCCTGGGGGACACCAGTGGTGAGAGCGCGTGGTGAGGAGACAGATTCTCGCCACGCCACCTGGTAGGAGCGACCTGTCAGGTAGGACGCAATCCAAGCGTGGACCGCGCCGGAGATGCCCAACTCGGAGAGGGTGGAGAGGAGGATCTGATGGTTCACAGTATCGAAGGCAGCCGATAGGTCTAGAAGGATGAGAGCAGAGGAGAGAGAGTTAGCTTTAGCGGTGCGGAGCGCCTCCGTGATACAGAGAAGAGCAGTCTCAGTTGAGTGACTAGTCTTGAAACCTGACTGATTTGGATCAAGAAGGTCATTCTGAGAGAGATAGCGGGAGAGCTGGCCAAGGACGGCACGTTCAAGAGTTTTGGAGAGAAAAGAAAGAAGGGATACTGGTCTGTAGTTGTTGACATCGGAGGGATCGAGTGTAGGTTTTTCAGAAGGGGTGCAACTCTCGCTCTCTTGAAGACGGAAGGGGCGTAGCCAGCGGTCAGGGATGAGTTGATGAGCGAGGTGAGGTAAGGGAGAAGGTCTCCGGAAATGGTCTGGAGAAGAGAGGAGGGGATAGGGTCAAGCGGGCAGGTTGTTGGGCGGCCGGCCGTCACAAGACGCGAGATTTCATCTGGAGAGAGAGGGGAGAAAGAGGTCAGAGCACAGGGTAGGGCAGTGTGAGCAGAACCAGCGGTGTCGTTTGACTTAGCAAACGAGGATCGGATGTCGTCGACATTCTTTTCAAATTGGTTGACGAAGTCATCTGCAGAGAGGGAGGAGGGGGGGAGGGGGAGGGGGATTCAGGAGGGAGGAGAAGGTGGCAAAGAGCTTCCTAGGGTTAGAGGCAGAAACTTGGAATTTAGAATGGTAGAAAGTGGCTTTAGCAGCAGAGACAGAAGAGGAAAATGTAGAGAGGAGGGAGCGAAAGGATGCCAGGTCCGCAGGGAGGCGAGTTTTCCTCCATTTCCGCTCGGCTGCCCGGAGCCCTGTTCTGTGAGCTCGCAATGAGTCATCGAGCCACGGAGCGGGAGGGGAGGACCGAGCCGGCCTGGAGGATAGGGGGCATAGAGAGTCAAAGGATGCAGAAAGTGAGGAGAGGAGGGTTGTACATGTACAATGTAAGCCTGTTTGAGTCTTTGTTTTAATGAATATATACATATACATTCTCTCCCTCTTGTTTCTGTCAGATCCAAACTATCCAGAAGAAGAGCTGGACAGATGAGGATGTGAATCAACACGTCTCATAGACAAGACAATAGAACACCAAAAGACTAGCCTGTATATCGACTCCAGACGTAATACTCCTTTCCCTCCTGTGCTGACCCCTTAACCCTCCTCCTCCTCTTCCTACACTAGTAACCGACTTGCTCCTCCTCCTCCTCCTGCACATGCCCAGTTTATCCCAAGCTGACCACCAGCGTATCTAAGGCCCTGAGGCCTCCGTCATCGTTGTGTGTCTGTCAGGCCTGTACCGCTGTCTGTCTGTGTTGGCCTTATTGTCTGGTTTAACCCCTCTCCAAGTCTGAGGCCCAAATACCACCCTATTCCCTATATAGTGCATTGCTTTTGACCAGGGCCTATAGTGCTGGTCATATCTACTGTAAGAAGGGCCTATAGTGCTGGTCATATCTACTGTAAGAAGAGCTTATAGTGCTGGTCATAGCTACTGTAAGAAGGGCCTATAGGGCTGGTCATAGCTACTGTAAGAAGAGCCTATAGGGCTGGTCATAGCTATTGTAAGAAGGGCTTATAGGGCTGGTCATAGCTACTGTAAGAAGAGCCTATAGGGCTGGTCATAGCTACTGTAAGAAGGGCTTATAGGGCTGGTCATAGCTACTGTAAGAAGGGCCTATAGGGCTGGTCATAGCTACTGTAAGAAGGGCCTATAGGGCTGGTCATAGCTACTGTAAGAAGAGCCTATAGGGCTGGTCATAGCTATTGTAAGAAGGGCCTATAGGGCTGGTCATATCTACTGTAAGAAGGGCCTATAGGGCTGGTCATAGCTACTGTAAGAAAGGCTTATAGTGCTGGTCATAGCTATTGTAAGAAGGGCTTATAGGGCTGGTCATAGCTACTGTAAGAAGGGCCTATAGGGCTGGTCATAGCTACTGTAAGAAGGGCCTATAGGGCTCTGGTCAAAAGTAGTGCACTACATAGGGAATAGGGTACAGGCTCTGGTCTAAAGTAGCCCAAACCTCCTTACTTTACCAGAATGTTCCGAGCCGAGGGAACGGAGGAAGAGAGACGGGGAGAGGGGTAGTTACCTTATTTTATAGACTTGCATTAAGATGTACTGTATGGTAGTTGTCAGCAACACATTGACCTTATTAAATAAGACATTTATTCCTTCAGGAAAATAAAATAAAAATTAAAAAAGAGAATGTCCGCAGCGTTGACAGTAAATCGCTCCATTTTAAAGTTGCCCTGACAGTGGGCTTCTGTTCACATTACATACTTAAATAAAAGGTTAAATAAAAAAATTAAAAAATACTAACAATTACTACACTATTGCACCTAGTGTTTTACCTTACAGAACAAAACAGAGAAGGAAGTACTGGTCTTATTGTTACTCGATACAATGTTGAAACAAGCAGGTTCGTATTTCAAAGTAAACACATTTTCACCAAATTAGGGTTTCCTGCAACAACAACAAAAATAAAATAAAATAGGAGAGTAAAACGACAGTTGGCTGTAGTACCTGTTCTGTCCCATAGGAGAGTAAAACGACAGTTGGCTGTAGTACCTGTTCTGTCCCATAGGAGAGTAAAACGACAGTTGGCTGTAGTACCTGTTCTGTCCCGTAGGAGAGTAAAACGACAGTTGACCTGTTCTGTCCCTTGTCTCTTTCCATACCAGCTCAGTTCTGTTGGAAAGGACAGAATAGCTCTTCATGAATAGCTCCTCAAGGACGCTATCTAATCTGCGTATTCCCCCCGATATGTCTTGATACGTTAACACACACACAGGGTGCGTCCCAAGTTAAATAAAGGTTCAAAAATGTTTTTTAAAATGCAATCTATTACCTATGTAGTGCATCATTTTTTTTTATTTGGGCCCATGGTCTCTTTCATAGTTGCTCTGGTCAAATGCAGTGAACTATGCAGACAGTCGTGTGCCAGTTGGGATGCATCCACAGCCTGGCGACGAGATGAGGGTTGGCATCGATCAAACGTTCACACTGGTTTTCTAGTAGAAGGAAACACATGATGGTTCGTCTACATCTCTGTATCTACTCTCAGTAGACGATCTACACTAGCTCTGACATGCATCATATATGGACCTTCTGTAGCTCAGTTGGTAGAGCATGGCGCTTGTAACGCCAGGGTAGTGGGTTCGATCCCCGGGACCACCCATACGTAGAATGTATGCACACATGACTGTAAGTCGCTTTGGATAAAAGCGTCTGCTAAATGGCATATATTATATATGAAAATCCTCCAAATGTAATCTTAATTAATATCCGAGTCAGATTTTTTTTATTTTATTAAGTTGAGGTTATATTTATATATTTAACAACATTATCATTTATTTATTTATGCATGTATTTATTTATTTACAAAGACATTTATATTTCTAAAGTAGTTATAGTGCAACTTCTGCACACAGCACCTTTTATTATCAGTTCCTCTAACTGTATGATAACATGACCTATGACCTATGACCCCCCCACCCCTCCTTCCTCTGGATAGTGAATAGTGCTACCCCCCAAATAACAACATTGATAGAGGGCCTGTTTCCCCCTATAACAACACTGATACAGGGCCTGCTTCCCCCAATAACAACACTGATACAGGGCCTGTTTCCCCCAATAACAACCCTGATACAGGACCAGCTTCCCCCTATAACAACACTGATACAGGGCCAGCTTCCCCCTATAACAACACTGATACAGGGCCCGTTTCCCCCAATAACAACACTGATACAGGGCCTGTTTCCCCCAATAACAACACTGATACAGGGCCAGCTTCCCCCAATAACAACACTGATACAGGACCAGCTTCCCCCAATAACGACACTGATACAGGGCAAGCTTCCCCCTATAACAACACTGATACAGGGCCCGTTTCCCCCAATAACAACACTGATACAGGGCCCGTTTCCCCCAATAACAACACTGATACAGGGCCTGTTTCCCCCTATAACAACACTGATACAGGACCTGTTTCCCCCAATAACAACACTGATACAGGGCCTGTTTCCCCCAATAACAACACTGATACAGGGCAAGCTTCCCCAAATAACAACACTGATACAGGGCCAGCTTCCCCCAATAACAACACTGATACAGGGCCAGCTTCCCCCAATAACAACACTGATACAGGACCAGCTTCCCCCAATAACGACACTGATACAGGGCAAGCTTCCCCCAATAACAACACTGATACAGGGCCTGTTTCCCCCAATAACAACACTGATACAGGACCAGCTTCCCCCAATAACAACACTGATACAGGGCCTGTTTCCCCCAATAACAACACTGATACAGGGCCTGTTTCCCCCAATAACAACACTGATACAGGACCAGCTTCCCCCAATAACAACACTGATACAGGACCAGCTTCCTCCAATAACAACACTGATACAGGACCAGCTTCCCCCAATAACGACACTGATACAGGGCCTGTTTCCCCCAATAACAACACTGATACAGGGCCTGTTTCCCCCAATAACAACACTGATACAGGACCAGCTTCCCCCAATAACAACACTGATACAGGGCCAGCTTCCTCCAATAACAACACTGATACAGGACCAGCTTCCCCCAATAACAACACTGATACAGGGCCTGTTTCCCCCAATAACAACACTGATACAGGACCAGCTTCCCCCAATAACAACACTGATACAGGGCCTGTTTCCCCCAATAACAACACTGATACAGGACCAGCTTCCCCCAATAACAACACTGATACAGGGCCTGTTTCCCCCAATAACAACACTGATACAGGGCCTGTTTCCCCCAATAACAACACTGATACAGGGCCTGTTTCCCCCTATAACAACACTGATACAGGGCCTGCTTCCCCCAATAACAACACTGATACAGGACCTGTTTCCCCCAATAACAACACTGATACAGGGCCAGCTTCCCCCAATAACAACACTGATACAGGGCCTGCTTCCCCCTATAACAACACTGATACAGGGCCTGTTTCCCCCAATAACAACACTGATACAGGGCCAGCTTCCTCCAATAACAACACTGATACAGGACCAGCTTCCCCCAATAACAACACTGATACAGGGCCAGCTTCCTCCAATAACAACACTGATACAGGACCAGCTTCCCCCTATAACAACACTGATACAGGACCAGCTTCCCCCAATAACAACACTGATACAGGACCAGCTTCTACATTACTTGAATTTAACTATCATTATCACATAGATAGATTGTTTTTTTAAAGTTTTGTACCTTGACCTCACTTTATTTAATCAGCTAGAGAGGATTGTGAACATATTGGAAATGACAATAGAAATAATATAATAATAATAATAATGAATACTAATTCAAACCCGAATATGAGGAAACAGACAGAAACGGTCCGTTTTGCCTTGTGAACAGAATAATCTCAATGAAAACGAGCTTAAACTTTTTCCAGTACACTGGGGATCGGATTAAAAATGATTATTATTATGGTTTTTTTTAAACCCGGCGTTTCTGAAGAAGGATATACACGTGGAACATGATGTAGTGCCTCTGTTTCCATTATGCTTTCTCTCCCTTCATTTCTCATTCTGCTGTATTGTTGTTCTCTGTTCGTCCGCCCGTCAGAGCATCGTTGCTCTCTGTCCAAACCCTAGTCCCCTATGAAGTGCATTACTTTTGAGCCCTATAGGAGCACTATGGGCCCTGATATAAATAAATAAATAATATGAGTGCACTACATAGGGAATAGGGCTCTGGTGTAAAGTAATGCACTACATAGGGAATAGGGCTCTGGTGTAAAGTAGTGCACTATATAGGGAATAGGGCTCTGGTGTAAAGTAATGCACTACATAGGGAATAGGGCTCTGGTGTAAAGTAGTGCACTATATAGGGAATAGGGTTCTGGTGTAAAGTAGTGCACTACATAGGGAATAGGGCTCTGGTGTAAAGTAGTGCACTATATAGGGAATAGGGCTCTGGTGTAAAGTAGTGCACTACATAGGGAATAGGGCTCTGGTGTAAAGTAGTGCACTATATAGGGAATAGGGCTCTGGTGTAAAGTAGTGCACTATATAGGGAAT
Source organism: Oncorhynchus keta (assembly GCF_023373465.1). Taxonomy (NCBI): domain Eukaryota; kingdom Metazoa; phylum Chordata; class Actinopteri; order Salmoniformes; family Salmonidae; genus Oncorhynchus; species Oncorhynchus keta. The sequence continues at coordinate 52,518,527 of NC_068442.1, forward strand.
AGGGCTGTGGTGTAAAGTAGTGCACTACATAGGGAATAGGGCTCTGGTGTAAAGTAGTGCACTATATAGGGAATAGGGCTCTGGTGTAAAGTAGTGCACTACATAGGGAATAGGGCTCTGGTGTAAAGTAGTGCACTATATAGGGAATAGGGCTCTGGTGTAAAGTAGTGCACTACATAGGGAATAGGGCTCTGGTGTAAAGTAGTGCACTACATAGGGAATAGGGCTCTGGTGTAAAGTAGTGCACTACATAGGGAATAGGGCTCTGGTGTAAAGTAGTGCACTACATAGGGAATAGGGCTCTGGTGTAAAGTAGTGCACTACATAGGGAATAGGGCTCTGGTGTAAAGTAGTGCACTATATAGGGAATAGGGCTCTGGTGTAAAGTAGTGCACTACATAGGGAATAGGGCTCTGGTGTAAAGTAGTGCACTACATAGGGAATAGGGTGCCCTTTGGGATTTCTCCATCGTCAGGCAGTTTGTCCAGCTAATCATCACCTGGTCCTTTTGCCCAGCTGACTATTATATACGTCATGTCTGTTTGGAGATGAATATGAGCGTATGAACTTGAATGGTATCATTCACTTTAATCCAGTGACAGAGTTGGGCATATGCCATTTCTAAACATATTATCTCTACGGTATAAAGATAATCAGAGGTCTGTACCAATGGGTCAGAGGCCTACCCTGTACCAATGGGTCAGAGGCCTACCCTGTACCAATGGGTCAGAGGCCTACCCTGTACCAATGGGTCAGAGGCCTACCCTGTACCAATGGGTCAGAGGCCTACCCTGTACCAATGGGTCAGAGGCCTACCCTGTACCAATGGGTCAGAGGCCTACCCTGTACCAATGGGTCAGAGGCCTGTACCAATGGGTCAGAGGCCTGTACCAATGGGTCAGAGGCCTGTACCAATGGGTCAGAGGTCTGTACCAATGGGTCAGAGGCCTACCCTGTACCAATGGGTCAGAGGTCTACCCTGTACCAATGGGTCAGAGGCCTACCCTGTACCAATGGGTCAGAGGCCTACCCTGTACCAATGGGTCGGAGGTCTACCCTGTACCAATGGGTCAGAGGTCTGTACCAATGGGTCAGAGGCCTGTACCAATGGGTCAGAGGCCTGTACCAATGGGTCAGAGGCCCCTGTACCAATGGGTTGGAGGTCTACCCTGTACCAATGGGTCAGAGGCCTGTACCAATGGGTCAGAGGTCTGTACCAATGGATCAGAGGCCTGTACCATTGGGTCAGAGGCCTGTACCAATGTGTCAGAGGCCTGTACCAATGGGTCAGAGGTCGGTACCAATGGGTCAGAGGCCTGTACCAATGGGTCAGAGGTCTACCCTGTACCAATGGGTCAGAGGTCTACCCTGTACCAATGGGTCAGAGGCCTACCCTGTACCAATGGGTCGGAGGTCTACCCTGTACCAATGGGTCAGAGGTCGGTACCAATGGGTCAGAGGCCTGTACCAATGGGTCAGAGGCCTGTACCAATGGGTCAGAGGCCTACCCTGTACCAATGGGTCAGAGGTCGGTACCAATGGTTCAGAGGCCTGTACCAATGGGTCAGAGGTCGGTACCAATGGGTCAGAGGTCTACCCTGTACCAATGGGTCAGAGGTCTACCCTGTACCAATGGGTCAGAGGTCTACCCTGTACCAATGGGTCAGAGGTCGGTACCAATGGGTCAGAGGCCTGTACCAATGGGTCAGAGGCCTGTACCAATGGGTCAGAGGTCTACCCTGTACCAATGGGTCAGAGGTCTACCCTGTACCAATGGGTCGGAGGTCTACCCTGTACCAATGGGTCGGAGGTCTACCCTGTACCAATGGGTCAGAGGTCTACCCTGTACCAATGGGTCAGAGGCCTACCCTGTACCAATGGGTCAGAGGTCTACCCTGAACCAATGGGTCAGAGGCCCCTGTACCAATGGGTCAGAAGCCTGCCTATGGGTCCCTGTACCAATGGGTCAGAGGTCAGAGGCCTACCCTGTACCAATGGGTCAGAGGCCTACCCTGTACCAATGGGTCAGAGGTCTACCCTGTACCAATGGGTCAGAGGTCTACCCTGTACCAATGGGTCAGAGGTCTACCCTGTACCAATGGGTCAGAGGCCTGTACCAATGGGTCAGAAGCCTGTACCAATGGGTCAGAGGTCTACCCTGTACCAATGGGTCAGAGGCCTACCCTGTACCAATGGGTCAGAGGTCTACCCTGTACCAATGGGTCAGAGGCCTACCCTGTACCAATGGGTCAGAGGCCTGTACCAATGGGTCAGAAGCCTGTACCAATGGGTCAGAGGTCTACCCTGTACCAATGGGTCAGAGGTCTACCCTGTACCAATGGGTCAGAGGCCTACCCTGTACCAATGGGTCAGAAGCCTGTACCAATGGGTCAGAAGCCTGTACCAATGGGTCAGAAGCCTGTACCAATGGGTCAGAGGTCGGTACCAATGTGTCAGAGGCCTACCCTGTACCAATGGGTCAGAGGTCTACCCTGTACCAATGGGTCAGAGGCCTACCCTGTACCAATGGGTCGGAGGTCTACCCTGTACCAATGGGTCAGAGGTCGGTACCAATGGGTCAGAGGCCTGTACCAATGGGTCAGAGGCCTGTACCAATGGGTCAGAGGCCTACCCTGTACCAATGGGTCAGAGGTCTACCCTGTACCAATGGGTCAGAGGTCTACCCTGTACCAATGGGTCGGAGGTCTACCCTGTACCAATGGGTCGGAGGTCTACCCTGTACCAATGGGTCAGAGGTCTACCCTGTACCAATGGGTCAGAGCCTGTACCAATGGGTCAGAAGCCTGTACCAATGGGTCAGAGGTCGGTACCAATGGGTCAGAGGCCTGTACCAATGGGTCAGAGGTGGTACCAATGGGTCAGAGGCCTACCCTGTACCAATGGGTCAGAGGCCTACCCTGTACCAATGGGTCAGAGGCCTGTACCAATGGGTCAGAGGCCTGTACCAATGGGTCAGAGGCCTACCCTGTACCAATGGGTCAGAGGCCTGTACCAATGGGTCGGAGGTCTACCCTGTACCAATGGGTCGGAGGTCTACCCTGTACCAATGGGTCAGAGGCCTGTACCAATGGGTCAGAGGCCTGTACCAATGGGTCAGAGGTCTACCCTGTACCAATGGGTCAGAGGCCTACCCTGTACCAATGGGTCAGAGGTCTACCCTGTACCAATGGGTCAGAGGTCTACCCTGTACCAATGGGTCAGAGGTCTGTACCAATGGGTCAGAGGCCTGTACCAATGGGTCAGAGGCCTGTACCAATGGGTCAGAGGCCTGTACCAATGGGTCAGAGGCCTGTACCAATGGGTCAGAGGCCTGTACCAATGGGTCAGAGGCCTGTACCAATCGGTCAGAGGCCTGTACCAATGGGTCAGAGGCCTGTACCAATGGGTCAGAGGTGTACCAATGGGTCAGAGGCCTACTGTACCAATGGGTCAGAGGCCTGTACCAATGGGTCAGAGGCCTGTACCAATGGGTCAGAGGTCTGTACCAATGGGTCAGAGGCCTGTACCAATGGGTCAGAGGTGTACCAATGGGTCAGAGGCCTGTGGGTCAGACCACCAATGGGTCAGAGGCTACCCTGTACCAATGGGTCAGAGGCCTACCCTGTACCAATGGGTCAGAGGCCTGTACCAATGGGTCAGAGGCCCTGTACCAATGGGTCAGAGGCCTGTACCAATGGGTCAGAGGCCTGTACCAATGGGTCAGAGGCCTGTACCAATGGGTCAGAGGCCTGTACCAATGGGTCAGAGGCCTGTACCCAGAGGCCTGTACCAATGGGTCAGAGGCCTGTACCAATGGGTCAGAGGCCTGTACCAATGGGTCAGAGGCCTACCCCTGTACCAATGGGTCAGAGGCCTACCCTGTACCAATGGGTCAGAGGCCTGTACCAATGGGTCAGAGGTCTATGGGTCCCTGTACCAATGGGTCAGAGGTCGGTAGGCCTGTACCAATGGGTCAGAGGTCTACCCTGTACCAATGGGTCAGAGGTCTACCCTGTACCAATGTACCAATGGGTCAGAGGCCTGTACCAATGGGTCAGAGGCCTGTACCAATGGGTCAGAGGCCTGTACCAATGGGTCAGAGGCCTGTACCAATGGGTCAGAGGCCTGTACCAATGGGTCAGAGGCCTACCCTGTACCAATGGGTCAGAGGCTACCCTGTACCAATGGGTCAGAGGCCTACCCTGTACCAATGGGTCAGAGGCCTACCCTGTACCAATGGGTCAGAGGCCTGTACCAATGGGTCAGAGGCCTACCCTGTACCAATGGGTCAGAGGCCTACCCTGTACCAATGGGTCAGAGGCCTACCCTGTACCAATGGGTCAGAGGCCTACCCTGTACCAATGGGTCAGAGGCCTACCCTGTACCAATGGGTCAGAGGCCTACCCTGTACCAATGGGTCAGAGGCCTACCCTGTACCAATGGGTCAGAGGCCTGTACCAATGGGTCAGAGGTCTACCCTGTACCAATGGGTCAGAGGCCTGTACCAATGGGTCAGAGGCCTGTACCAATGGGTCAGAGGCCTGTACCAATGGGTCAGAGGTCTACCCTGTACCAATGGGTCAGAGGTCTACCCTGTACCAATGGGTCAGAGGTCTACCCTGTACCAATGGGTCAGAGGCCTGTACCAATGGGTCAGAGGCCTGTACCAATGGGTCAGAGGTCTACCCTGTACCAATGGGTCAGAGGCCTGTACCAATGGGTCAGAGGCCTGTACCAATGGGTCAGAGGCCTGTACCAATGGGTCAGAGGCCTACCCTGTACCAATGGGTCAGAGGCCTGTACCAATGGGTCAGAGGTCTACCCTGTACCAATGGGTCAGAGGTCTGTACCAATGGGTCAGAGGCCTGTACCAATGGGTCAGAGGTCTACCCTGTACCAATGGGTCAGAGGTCTACCCTGTACCAATGGGTCAGAGGTCTACCCTGTACCAATGGGTCAGAGGTCTACCCTGAACCAATGGGTCAGAGGCCTACCCTGTACCAATGGGTCAGAGGTCTACCCTGTACCAATGGGTCTTGTTCGATTGATTCAATCAGGAAAAACCAAATAGTCACTGAAATCTCACATACAGTCATGTAGAATGTAAATTATAATTATTTTAAGCTTTTAATATTTGATTTGATTGCAGTGAGTGGCCGTATGTTTCTCGGTTTTGGTTGTCTCTTTCCCAGTTTACAATATTAGGGCATTACATTTTATAGAACATTCTAGACCCTTTACCCCAGAGGAGATGCTTGGCCTGTTCTATGTAGACATGTAGACAGGACATCATGTAGACTGGGGCTGCTTCTCAAATGGTTCCCTGTTTCCTATATAGCACTCTGCTCTTGACCAGAGCCATTTGGCGCTGTCTGTCACTCCTATTTCCCTGTCTGTCACTGACACTATCGTATCCCAACAGCCTTCACAAAGCAGCTTTATAGATTTATTACCTATTGTCTTAATTCATTTAAGCTTTTATATGTAGTGACTGATGTTTTTTTTCTTGAGCTCTTGTCAAACTGCACCCATTAAAGCATTTTTTTTTACTATTTTATTTTTCTTCAAGTTATTTAGCATTGTATATATAAACAAACATGTTTGCTGTGAACAGTGTATTATGCAGCTGTATCCTATTTAATCACCATTTTAAAATGGGTAGTAGTTCAATCAATGTCTCTATTTGAGTGTCGGAGTTATTAAGCGTCAAAAACAAAAAGGTTTGTGTACACTAAACACATTGTCAGATGTCAAATAAATGTGGATATGATGAAACACTACCGAAATATACGAGTCATGTTGTTTCACTGTGTGCTGAAGTTTATAGACCTATCCTGAGCCATATGTATGATGGTGTCGGAGGGGGAGGGGCTGCAGTCTTATTGGCTCTTTTTTTTTTTTTTCTCCGCAATTTCGTGGTATCCAATTGGTAGTAGTTACAGTCTTGTCTCATCGCTGCAACTCCCGTACGGACTCGGGAGAGGCGAAGGTCGAGAGCCATGCGTCGTCCGAAACACAAACCCAACCTAGCCGCACTGCTTCTTAACACAGCGCACATCCAACCCGGAAGCCAGCCGCACCAATGTGTCGGAGGAAACACAGTACACCTGGTCAGCGCGCACTGCGCCCGGTCCGCCACAGGAGTCACTAGTGCGCGATGAGACAAGGACATTCCTGCCGCCCAAACCCTCCCCTAACCCGGACGACGATGCAGTGCCCTAGACCACTGCGCCACCCGGGAGTGTGGCCATCTTATTAGCTCTTAACCAACCGTGCTATTTTGTTTGTTTTTTCGTGTTGGTCGTTGTACATAATGTTGCTGCCACCGTCTCTTATGACAGAAGAGCTTCTGGACATCATAACTCCGATTAGACAAAGAGTTTTTCTTCAACGAGTCGGACGGGAGGGAGATACTACAGACACCCGACCAGGCCCAGATCCCCGTCATTCGCTGGGGAAGGAAATCGAGATTTTGCGGGAAAAGATCAGGGTGCCTTGTGAGGATCAGGCGACGACTGGCTAATCTGCCCTCCGTCCTGCTAGCTAATGTTCAATCGCTGGAAAATAAATGGGACGAACACAAGGGTTAGGGCTCCTTCAGTCTCAGCCTCCTTCACCTATTTTTTTTATATATAGTAGAGAGAGAGAGAGAGATGTTATATCCCTCTCAGTCCAATCACCAGACTGTTATAGTAGAGAGAGAGAGAGAGAGAGAGAGGAGATGTTATATCCCTCTCAGTCCAATCACCAGACTGTTATAGTAGAGAGAGAGAGAGAGAGAGAGAGAGAGAGAGAAGAGATGTTATATCCCTCTCAGTCCAATCACCAGACTGTTATAGTAGAGAGAGAGAGAGAGAGAGATGTTATATCCCTCTCAGTCTAATCACCAGACTGTTATAGTAGAGAGAGAGAGAGAGAGAGATGTTATATCCCTCTCAGTCCAATCACCAGACTGTTATAGTAGAGAGAGAGAGAGAGAGAGAGAGAGAGAGATGTTATATCCCTCTCAGTCTAATCACCAGACTGTTATAGTAGAGTGAGAGAGAGAGAGAGAGAGAGAGATGTTATATCCCTCTCAGTCCAATCACCAGACTGTTATAGTAGAGAGAGAGAGAGAGAGAGAGAGATGTTATATCCCTCTCAGTCCAATCACCAGACTGTTATAGTAGAGAGAGAGAGAGAGAGAGAGATGTTATATCCCTCTCAGTCCAATCACCAGACTGTTATAGTAGAGAGAGAGAGAGAGAGATATGTTATATCCCTCTCAGTCCAATCACCAGACTGTTATAGTAGAGAGAGAGAGAGAGAGAGAGAGAGAGAGAGAGATGTTATATCCCTCTCAGTCCAATCACCAGACTGTTATAGTAGAGAGAGAGAGAGAGAGATGTTATATCCCTCTCAGTCCAATCACCAGACTGTTATAGTAGAGAGAGAGAGAGAGAGAGAGAGAGATGTTATATCCCTCTCAGTCCAATCACCAGACTGTTATAGTAGAGAGAGAGAGAGAGAGAGAGATGTTATATCCCTCTCAGTCCAATCACCAGACTGTTATAGTAGAGAGAGAGAGAGAGAGAGATGTTATATCCCTCTCAGTCCAATCACCAGACTGTTATAGTAGAGAGAGAGAGAGAGAGATGTTATATCCCTCTCAGTCCAATGACCAGACTGTTATAGTAGAGAGAGAGAGAGAGAGAGATGTTATATCCCTCTCAGTCCAATCACCAGACTGTTATAGTAGAGAGAGAGAGAGAGAGAGAGAGAGAGATGTTATATCCCTCTCAGTCCAATCACCAGACTGTTATAGTAGAGAGAGAGAGAGAGATGTTATATCCCTCTCAGTCTAATCACCAGACTGTTATAGTAGAGAGAGAGAGATGTTATATCCCTCTCAGTCCAATCACCAGACTGTTATAGTAGAGAGAGAGAGAGAGAGAGATGTTATATCCCTCTCAGTCCAATCACCAGACTGTTATAGTAGAGAGAGAGAGAGAGAGAGAGAGAGAGATGTTATATCCCTCTCAGTCCAATCACCAGACTGTTATAGTAGAGAGAGAGAGAGAGAGAGATATGTTATATCCCTCTCAGTCCAATCACCAGACTGTTATAGTAGAGAGAGAGAGAGAGAGAGAGAGAGGTTATATCCATCTCAGTCCAATCACCAGACTGTTATAGTAGAGAGCGAGAGAGAGAGGTTACATCCCTCTCAGTCCAATCACCATAAAAATCGAATTTATTTATAATGCCCTTCTTACATCAGCTGAAATCTGTACAGAAACCCAGCCTAAAACCCCAAACAGCAAGCAATGCAGGTGTAGAAGCACGGTGGCTAGGAAAAACTGCTTAGACATTCTAGGGACAGTAAGGAGGCCGATGTCTTGTGACCATAGCGTACATGTATATATGGCAGGACCAAATCGGGAAAGATAGGTAGGAGCAAGCCCATGTAATGCTTTGTAGGTTAGCAGTAAAACCTTGAAATCAGCCCTTGCCTTAACAGGAAGCCAGTGTAGAGAGGCACTGGAGTAATATGATCACATCTTTTGGTTCTAGTCAAGATTCTAGCAGCCGTTTTTAGCACTAACTGAAGTTTATTTAGTGCTTTATCCGGGGAGCCGGAAAGTAGAGCATTGATTTTTGCAATGTTACGTAGATGGAAAAAAGCTGTCCTTGAAACAGTCTTGATATGTTTGTCAAAAGAGAGTTCAGGGTCCAGAGTAATGCTGAGGTCCTTCAGTTTTATTTGAGATGACTCTACAACCATCAAGAATAATTGTTAGATTCAACATAAATCTCTTTGTTTCTTGGGACCTAGAACTAGGATCTCTGTTTTGTCTGAGTTGAAAAGTAGAACATTTTCCACGATCCACTTCCTTATGACTGAAACACAGGATTCCAGGGAGGGCAATTTTGGGGCATCACCATGTTTCATCGAAAATTACAGCTGTGTGTCATCCACATAGCAGTGAAAGTTATCATTACGTTTCTGAATGACATCACCAAGAGGCAAAACATATAGTGAAAACAATAGAGGTCCTAAAAAGTAGCCTTGAGGAACACCGACATTTCCAATTGATTTGTCAGAGGACAAACCATTCACAGAGACAAACATCCCTGACCAAAATATATAGAAAATAGAGATATCTAAGGTCAGGGCGTGACATCTTCATTACTGCACGGTACTGTCTTTCCAAGCTAGTCGGTAGCGCCATTTCCATTCCAATTTTCTGGAAGCTTGCTTCAGAGCTCGGGTATTTTCTGTATTCCAGGAAACTAGTTTCTTATGACAAATGTTTTTTGTTTTTAGGGGTGTAACTACATCTAGGGTATTGAATGTAGTTCCTCAGTTAGGTAGTAAACCAATGTTTGTCCTCTGATGTCCTTTGTTAGGTGGAGGGAGTCTGGAAGGGCATCTAGGAATCTTTGGGTTGTCTGAGAATTTATAGCATGGCTTTTGATGATCCTTGGTTGGGGTCTGAGCAGATTATTTGTTGCGATTGCAAACATAATAAAATTGTGGTCCGATAGTCCAGGATTATGAGGAAAAACATTAAGATCCACAACATTTAATCCATGGGAAAAAACTAGGTCCAGAGTATGACTGTGACAGTGAGTAGGTCCGGAGACATGTTGGACAAAAGCCACTGAGTCGATGATGGCTCCGAAAGCCTTTTGGAGTGGGCCTGTGGAGTTTTCCATGTGAATATTAAAGTCACCAAAAATGTGAATATTATCTGCCATGACTACAAGGGAACTCAGAGAACTCAGTGAGGAATGCTGTATACGGCCCAGGAGGCCTGTAAACAGTAGCTCTAAAAAGTGATTGAGTAGGCTGCATAGATTTCATGACTAAGAAGCTCAAATAAACAAAAATGCAGTCATTTTTTTTGTCAATTGAAATTTGCTCTCGTAAATGTTAGCAACACCCTCTGCCTTTGCGGGATGCGCGGGGGATATGGTCACTAGTGTAGCCAGGAGGTGAGGCCTCATTTAACACAGTAAATTCATTAGGCTTAAGCCATGTTTCAGTCAGGCCAATCGCATCAAGATTATGATCAGGGATTAGTTCATTGACTATAACTGCCTTGGAAGTGAGGGATCTAACATTAAGTAGCTCTATTTTGAGACATGAGATATCACAATCTCTTTCAATAATGACATGAATGGAGGTCTTTATCCTAGTGAGATTGCTAAGGCGAACAACGCCATGTTTAGTTTTTCCCAACCTAGGTCGAGGCACAGACACGGTCTCAATGTGGATAGCTGAGCTGACTACACTGACTGTGCTAGTGGCAGACTCCGCTAAGCTGGCAGGCTGGCTAACAGCCTGCTGCCTGGCCTACACCCTATCTCATTGTGGAGCTAGGGGAGTTAGAGCCCTGTCCATGTTTGTAGATAAGATGAGACCACCCCTCCAGCTAGGATGGAGTCCGTCACTCCTTAGCAAGCCAGGCCTGGTCCTGTTTGTGGGTGACTCCCAGAAAGAGAGGCAATTATTTACAAATTCTATCTTTTGGGAGGGGCAGAAAACAGTTTTCAACCAGCGATTGAGTTGTGAGACTCTGCTGTAGAGCTCATCACTCCCCCTAACTGGGAGGGTGCCAGAGACAATTACTCGATGCCGACACATCTTTCTAGCTGATTTACACGCTGAAGCTATGTTGCTCTTGGTGACCTCTGACTGTTTGATCCTTACATCATTGGTGCCGACGTGGATAAAAACATCCCTAAACACTCTACACTCGGCAGTTTTAGCCTTAGCCAGCACTTCAGCCGTAATGTCAGAAGCCCCGCCCCTGGTAAACAGCTGGATGATTTGTTTTAAGTCTAATACTGCGGGTAATGGAGTCGCCAATGACTAGGGTTTTCAATTTGTCAGAGCTAATGGTGGGAAGCTTCAGCGTCTCAGACCCCGTAATGGGAGGAGTAGAGACCAGAGAAGACTCGGCCTCTGACTCCGACCCGCTGCTTAATGGGGAGAACCGGTTGAAAGTTTCTGTCGGCTGAATGAGCGACACCGGTTGAGCATTACTACAGCATTTCCCTCCAGAAGCCATGAGAAAGTTATCAGGCTGCGGGGACCGTGCGAGGGGATTTATACTAACGTTACTATCTGTACTTACTGGTGGCACAGATGCTGTTTCATCCTCTCCTACACTGAAATGACCCTTGCCTAACGATTGAAAGTTGAATGAAAAAAGTTGAGCGAGGGAAAAAAGAAGAAGAAAAAACGGTAATTAAAAAGTAAAAACCGTAAAGTTGGCAGGTAGCAAAGTAACCTTAGCAACAAACAGCGCAGCAGCACGTAAACAAGTCTACAAGTTGTGACCTGGTGCAGAGACAAATAACATCTGCTAAACATGGTACCCCTGCACATTGACTCAGTACTGGTACTCCCTGTATATAGCCATGTTATTACCTGGTACTTCCTGTATATAGCCATGTTATTACCTGGTACTTCCTGTATATAGCCATGTTATTACCTGGTACTTCCTGTATATAGCCATGTTATTACCTGGTACTCCCTGTATATAGACATGTTATTACCTGGTACTTCCTGTATATAGCCATGTTATTACCTGGTACTCCCCGTATATAGCCATGTTATTACCTGGTACTTCCTGTATATAACCATGTTATTACCTGGTACTCCCTGTATATAGACATGTTATTACCTGGTACTTCCTGTATATAGCCATGTTATTACCTGGTACTCCCCGTATATAGCCATGTTATTACCTGGTACTCCCTGTATATAGCCATGTTATTACCTGGTACTTCCTGTATATAGCCATGTTATTACCTGGTATTCCCTGTATATAGACATGTTATTACCTGGTACTTCCTGTATATAGCCATGTTATTACCTGGTACTCCCCCTATATAGACATGTTATTACCTGGTACTTCCTGTATATAACCATGTTATTACCTGGTACTCCCCCTATATAGACATGTTATTACCTGGTACTTCCTGTATATAGCCATGTTATTACCTGGTACTCCCCGTATATAGACATGTTATTACCTGGTACTCCCTATATATAGCCATGTTATTACCTGGTACTTCCTGTATATAGCCATGTTATTACCTGGTACTCCCTGTATATAGCCATGTTATTACCTGGTATTCCCTGTATATAACCATGTGAATACCTGGTACTTCCTGTATATAACTATGTTATTACCTGGTACTTCCTGTATATAGCCATGTTATTACCTGGTACTCTCTGTATATAGCCATGTTATTACCTGGTACTCTCTGTATATAGCCATGTTATTACCTGGTACTCTCTGTATATAGCCATGTTATTACCTGGTACTTCCTGTATATAGCCATGTTATTACCTGGTACTCTCTGTATATAGCCATGTTATTACCTGGTACCCAGTGTATATAGCCGTTTTATTACCTGGTACTCTCTGTATATATCCATGTTATTACCTGGTACTCTCTGTATATAGCCATGTTTACCCATTTTGAAACAATGCTAACCTTACCTTCTTCTCTCTTCCTCTCCTCCCCAACAACCCAATTTTTGGGGTACCTAAGAGGGAACGCAGGTGGGAGAATAATCCCGGTGAGATTAAGACGAATGGACTACAGACCACCTCTTCCCTCCATTCTAATTCGTCACTTGATAATACGATGAATGACTTCTGATCGCCGATTTGCTACCTACGGGACACTCGTAATATATTCTCTGATTTTCTAAAACATTCGGGCAAGATAACCCCCCCCATGGCTATCCAACTCCTTCTTCATTCACCGAGCGGACATGACAGTAGAGTGAGAGAAATTGTAAAGGGGGAGGGGTGTGTCTCTTCATCAACAACAACGTTCTGACTCTTCACGCTACTCTAGATATTTGTTCCGCCCGTCTTGTAATACCTGACAGTCAAAGAGCTATAACAAGCTGGTAATTAAACAAACTGTACGAGGCTATAAACAAGCAGTACCATTTTCATTCGGATGCCGCACCTGCTTGTCACTGGCGATTTTAATTCTGCGTTATTAAGACGCGTGTAATCACGGCCATTTTCAACCTCTCCTTGTCCCAGTCTGTAATCCCCATGTTTTAAGATGAAAACCATCATCCCTGTCCCCAAGAACTCTAAGGCTGTGTGCCACAATGACTACCACCCTGTAGCCCTCACTTCTGTGATCATGAAGTGCTTTGAGAGGCTGGTTATGGCTCACATCAACTCTATCATCACAGAACCACTCCAATTTACACACCACCCCAACTGATCCATAGACGACACATTCTCAATTGCACTGTCACTACCCTGTCCTCAGTTATCTTTGTTTTCTTTATTATGTTGGTTAGGTCAGGGTGTGACGAGGGTGGTTTGTGTAGTTTTTGTATTGTCTAGGGTTTTTTGTATGTTTAGGGGTTGTTGTATATCTACGTGTTTATAGTTGCCTCGATTGGTTCCCAATCAGAGGCAGCTGTTTATCGTTGTCTCTGATTGGGGATCATATTTGGGTAGCCATATTCCTTGGCTATTTCGTGGGTTATTGTCTATGTGTAGTTGCCTGTCAGTATTCGTGTCTCATTGCTTCACGTTCGTTTTCTCGTTTTGTATAGTTCAGTGTTTATTCTTCATTTAAAGAAGTACAGTGCCTTGCGAAAGTATTCGGCCCCCTTGAACTTTGCGACCTTTTGCCACATTTCAGGCTTTAAACATAAAGATATAAAACTGTATTCTTTTGTGAAGAATCAACAACAAGTGGGACACAATCATGAAGTGGAACAACATTTATTGGATATTTTAAACTTTTTAACAAATCAAAAACTGAAGAATTGGGCGTGCAAAATGATTCAGCCCCTTTACTTTCAGTGCAGCAAACTCTCTCGAGAAGTTCAGTGAGGATCTCTGAATGATCCAATGTTGACCTAAATTCTTCTCTGCAGATTCACTCAAGCCTCATGTCTTCTTGGGTATAATGCAGCAAGCTTGGCTCCTCTCAAGCTCTGTCAGGTTGGATGGGGAGCGTCACTGCAAAGATATCTCCAGAGATGTTCGATTGGGTTCATGTCCGGTCTCTGGCTCTGCCACTCAAGGACATTCAGAGACATGTCTCGAAGCCACTCATGCATCGTCTTGGCTGTGTGCTTCGGGTCGTTGTCCTGTTGGAAGGTGAACCTTCCCCACAGTCTGAGGTCCTAAGTGCTCTGGAGCAGGTTTTCATCAAGGATTTCTCTGTACTTTGTTCTGTTCATCTCTGCCTCAATTCTGACTAGTCTCCCAGTCCCTGCCACTGAAAAACATGTCCACAGCATGATGCTGCCACCACCAGACTTCACTGTAGGGATGGTGACCGGTTTCCTCTTGGCATTCAGACCAAAGTGTTCAAGCTCGGTTCGTCAGACCAGAGAAACTTGTTCCTCATGGTCTGAGAGTCTTTAGGTGCCTTTTGGTAAATTACAAGCGGGCTGTCATGTGCCTTATACTGAGGAGTGGCTTCCGTCTGGCCACTCTAACATAAAGGCCTGATTGGTGGAGTGCTGCAGAGATGGTTGTTCTTCTGGAATATTCTTCCATCTCCACAGAGGAACTCTGGAGCTCCTTGAGAGTGAGCATCAGCTTCTTGGTCACCATCCTGACCAAGGCTCTTCTCTCCCGATTGCTCAGTTTGTTGGTTCCAAACTTCTTGCATTTCAGAATGATGGAGGTCACTGTGTTCTTGGGGACCTTCAATTGTTTTGGTACCCTTCCCCAGATCTGTGCCTCGACACAATCCTGTGTCAGCGCTCTACGGACATTTTCTTCAACCTCATGACTTGCTCTGACATGCACAGTCAACCGTGGGACCATTTATATAGACGGTTGTGTGCCTTTCCAAATCGCATCCAATCAATTGAATGTACCACAGGTGGACTCCAATCAATTGAATGTACCACAGGTGGACTCCAATCAAGTTGTAGAAACATCTCAAGGATGATCAAAGGAAACAGGATGCAGCCAAACTCAATTTCAGCCACCTGGCAGAGATCCTACCATCATTCAGCCATCAGCCAGATGGTGCTGCACCAGGCGTCCCCGGCAGCTGATCTCTCAGGGAGCTTTCCTCCTCTGGGTCCCTCACAGTCGCAGCCTCCATCTCCGACACCCAGGGGACCAGACCGGTGCACCATGCTGCATCCACCTCGACTGTCTACGCTACCTGGTGGAAGAGGTACAGCTGGCGGGCGACACCCGGGCCCTGAACACAGCCACACCTGCCCACGAGGCAGAACCATAACCGCCCACGAGGCAGAACCTCACCTGCCCAGTAGGCTGCTGCTACTGGCCACGCCCGGGCCCTGAACACAGCCACACCTGCCCACGAGGCAGAACCATAACCGCCCACGAGGCAGAACCACACCTGCCCACTAGGCTGCTTCTACAGGCCACGCCCGGGCCCTGAACACAGCTACACCCGCCCACGAGGCAGAACCACACCTGCCCAGTAGGCTGCTGCTACTGGCCACGCCCGGGCCCTGAACACAGCCACACCTGCCCACGAGGCAGAACCATAACCACCCACGAGGCAGAACCACACCTGCCCACTAGGTTGCCGCTACAGGCCACGCCTGGGAACTGCAGTGGCTGGGCGACCAGGTAGGAGGTCACCATAACCATCATATCCAATCTCTGGTATGCTACCCACTAAATCCACAAGTGTGTTAGGCTTGCCTCTAACCTTTGAGACATGCCTGAGACACAGAGAGGTTGTGAATGTAGTGGTATTCAGCAGTGTTAAATGTGAGGACTCCGTGGTACTTACCAACGGTTTTCATGTCTTCTTTGTCACTGCACACGTTGGTGCCTCAGCTCACGTGAATTTGATGCTCTGTTTATCATCTGACTGTACGGCTGATATCAGGTGGCTTCTGACTGTTGCTCGTAATTAATAGCCATTTTCTTTAAATAGAAGCTTGCGTAATAGAGTCCATTATGGACATCGGCTGGTGTTACATAACTGGTGTCCATATCCTTGTTGTCCAGTAGTATTCCATGGACACTGCCACTGCCTGGAATCCCCATCTTCTTTCTCTTGATCTCTCTCTTTCTTTCTTTTCTTTCTTTCTGTCTTTCTGTCTTTCTCTCTCGCTCACTCTCTATTTCTCTCTCTCTATTTCTCTCTCTCTCTCTCTTTCTCTCTCTCTCTCTCTCTCTCTCGCTCACTCTCTCTCTCTCTCTCTCTCTATTTCTGTCTCCCCCCGCTCTCACTCTCTCCCACCCTCCCTAACTCCTTCCCTCCTCAGATATTAGTTTCTTGACAGTAGTGTATAACTCCTCGTAGATTCTAATTCAGCTGTTTCTCACACTAACTCAAACCGGTCTGTCTCAACCTCACCGACCTCTTGATCTCATTTAAATACAGCTGCTCCACGTTAACGAACACATCCAGAGTTTCTTGTTATTGTCAAGAAGAGCGATAACATTAATTCTAAGTTGGTGGTCTCTCCCAGAGGGAGTCTGTCTTGTTCTGATTTATTGTGTTTGATTATAACGTGAGATCAAAAAAAAAAGGCCACGAAGAGGTTCAAATAACAAATAAACATTCTCTCAGATGATTAAAGAGAGATGTCATTTATTAATCTTCTTATATTCATATTATACTGTAGAGTAGTATAATCTATGTTTTAGGTATGATAGATGTTCAGCATGAGGTGTGTTGTTCAGACAAATGATGACTGTTGTTGTGATGTCAGGATGAATTGCATTGTGTTACTTGGCCCCAGTCTCAGTGCGTCAGCTGTAGTTTGGAAGGACATCAGCTCCTACAAGAGCAGCAAGTAGATGTTTTGATTCAATAAGTATCTGTGGGTATTGTCTTGGAGGGAAGTTGATTTTGTAGTATCTGTGGGTATTGTCTCGGAGGGAAGTTGATTTTGTAGTATCTGTGGGTATTGTCTTGGAGGGAAGTTGATTTTGTAGTATCTGTGGGTATTGTCTCGGAGGGAAGTTGATTTTGTAGTATCTGTGGGTATTGTCTTGGAGGGAGGTTGATTTTGTAGTATCTGTGGGTATTGTCTTGGAGGGAAGTTGATTTTGTAGTATCTGTGGGTATTGTCTTGGAGGGAAGTTGATTTTGTAGTATCTGTGGGTATTGTCTTGGAGGGAAGTTGATTTTGTAGTATCTGTGGGTATTGTCTTGGAGGGAAGTTGATTTTGTAGTATCTGTGGGTATTGTCTTGGAGGAAGTTGATTTTGTAGTATCTGTGGGTATTGTCTTGGAGGGAAGTTGATTTTGTAGTATCTGTGGGTATTGTCTTGGAGGGAAGTTGATTTTGTAGTATCTGTGGGTATTGTCTTGGAGGGAAGTTGATTTTGTAGTATCTGTGGGTATTGTCTTGGAGGGAAGTTGATTTTGTAGTATCTGTGGGTATTGTCTTGGAGGGAAGTTGATTTTGTAGTATCTGTGGGTATTGTCTTGGAGGGAAGTTGATTTTGTAGTATCTGTGGGTATTGTCTTGGAGGGAGGTTGATTTTGTAGTATCTGTGGGTATTGTCTTGTAGGGAAGTTGATTTTGTAGTATCTGTGGGTATTGTCTTGGAGGGAAGTTGATTTTGTAGTATCTGTGGGTATTGTCTTGGAGGGAAGTTGATTTTGTAGTATCTGTGGGTATTGTCTTGGAGGGAAGTTGATTTTGTAGTATCTGTGGGTATTGTCTTGGAGGAAGTTGATTTTGTAGTATCTGTGGGTATTGTCTTGGAGGGAAGTTGATTTTGTAGTATCTGTGGGTATTGTCTTGTAGGGGAGTTGATTTTGTAGTATCTGTGGGTATTGTCTTGGAGGGAAGTTGATTTTGTAGTATCTGTGGATATTGTCTTGGAGGGAAGTTGATTTTGTAGTATCTGTGGGTATTGTCTTGGAGGGAAGTTGATTTTGTAGTATCTGTGGGTATTGTCTTGGAGGGAAGTTGATTTTGTAGTATCTGTGGGTATTGTCTTGTAGGGAAGTTGATTTTGTAGTATCTGTGGGTATTGTCTTGGAGGGAAGTTGATTTTGTAGTATATGTGGGTATTGTCTTGGAGGGAAGTTGATTTTGTAGTATCTGTGGGTATTGTCTTGGAGGGAAGTTGATTTTGTAGTATCTGTGGGTATTGTCTTGGAGGGAAGTTGATTTTGTAGTATCTGTGGGTATTGTCTTGGAGGGAAGTTGATTTTGTAGTATCTGTGGGTATTGTCTTGGAGGGAAGTTGATTTTGTAGTATCTGTGGGTATTGTCTTGTAGGGAAGTTGATTTTGTAGTATCTGTGGGTATTGTCTTGGAGGGAAGTTGATTTTGTAGTATCTGTGGGTATTGTCTTGTAGGGAAGTTGATTTTGTAGTATCTGTGGGTATTGTCTTGTAGGGAAGTTGATTTTGTAGTATCTGTGGGTATTGTCTTGGAGGGAAGTTGATTTTGTAGTATCTGTGGGTATTGTCTCGTAGGGAAGTTGATTTTGTAGTATCTGTGGGTATTGTCTTGTAGGGAAGTTGATTTTGTAGTATCTGTGGGTATTGTCTCGTAGGGAAGTTGATTTTATAGTATCTGTTGGTATTGTCTTGGAGGGAAGTTGATTTTGTAGTATCTGTGGGTATTGTCTTGTAGGGAAGATGATTTTGTAGTATCTGTGGGTATTGTCTTGGAGGGAAGTTGATTTTGTAGTATCTGTGGGTATTGTCTTGGAGGGAAGTTGATTTTGTAGTATCTGTGGGTATTGTCTTGGAGGGAAGTTGATTTTGTAGTATCTGTGGGTATTGTCTTGGAGGGAAGTTGATTTTGTAGTATCTGTGGGTATTGTCTTGTAGGGAAGTTGATTTTGTAGTATCTGTGGGTATTGTCTTGGAGGGAAGTTGATTTTGTAGTATCTGTGGGTATTGTCTTGGAGGGAAGTTGATTTTGTAGTATCTGTGGGTATTGTCTTGGAGGGAAGTTGATTTTGTAGTATCTGTGGGTATTGTCTTGGAGGGAAGTTGATTTTGTAGTATCTGTGGGTATTGTCTTGGAGGGAAGTTGATTTTGTAGTATCTGTGGGTATTGTCTTGTAGGGAAGTTAATTTTGTAGTATCTGTGGGTATTGTCTTGGAGGGAAGTTGATTTTGTAGTATCTGTGGGTATTGTCTTGGAGGGAAGTTGATTTTGTAGTATCTGTGGGTATTGTCTTGGAGGGAAGTTGATTTTGTAGTATCTGTGGGTATTGTCTTGGAGGGAAGTTGATTTTGTAGTATCTGTGGGTATTGTCTTGGAGGGAAGTTGATTTTGTAGTATCTGTGGGTATTGTCTTGGAGGGAAGTTGATTTTGTAGTATCTGTGGGTATTGTCTTGGAGGGAAGTTGATTTTGTAGTATCTGTGGGTATTGTCTTGTAGGGAAGTTAATTTTGTAGTATCTGTGGGTATTGTCTTGGAGGGAAGTTGATTTTGTAGTATCTGTGGGTATTGTCTTGGAGGGAAGTTGATTTTGTAGTATCTGTGGGTATTGTCTTGGAGGGAAGTTGATTTTGTAGTATCTGTGGGTATTGTCTTGTAGGGAAGTTAATTTTGTAGTATCTGTGGGTATTGTCTTGGAGGGAAGTTGATTTTGTAGTATCTGTGGGTATTGTCTTGTAGGGAAGATGATTTTGTAGTATCTGTTGGTATTGTCTTGTAGGGAAGTTGATTTTGTAGTATCTGTTGGTATTGTCTTGTAGGGAAGTTGATTCTGTAGTATCTGTTGGTATTGTCTTGTAGGACAGGTATTTCAATAGTTTTTGTTGGTATTGTCTTGTAGGGCAGTTGTTTAATAGTATCTGTTGGTATCGTCTTGTAGGGCAGTTGTTTAATAGTATATGTTGGTATTGTCTTGTAGGACAGTTGTTTAATAGTATATGTTGGTATTGTCTTGTAGGGCAGTTGTTTAATAGTATATGTTGGTATTGTCTTGTAGGGCAGTTGTTTAATAGTATATGTTGATATTGTCTTGTAGGACAGGTAATTTAATAGTATATGTTGGTATTGTCTTGTCTTGTAGGACAGGTAATTGTCTCCAAAACTAAGACTGTCATCGAAACAAATATATTTTGCCGAGTTGTTTGAAGAAGGAAAGAGAGAAAGGCTCCACACCACTCTGTCACTTGAATATCTTACCTTGTTATTTTCTAAAGATCTCATTCAGGTCTTTTGTAGCTTTGGCAAGTATGTGTTTAGCATTCCAGTTCCAAACATAACTACTTAAACCTGACTACTGAAACTGGGCAGCTTTCTCCCTGAGGAGAACCCAGAGTTACAATGGGAGGCCAGGCACACAGGGAGATCATGTGAAATGTCCTCTCCACACCCATTCCCCAAACTCTCCTCTCACCCTAAACCCTAAACCTGAGAAGGAAGGAAACTTCTGGTTAGATCTGAGAGTTCATTGCCCTTGTCGTATTCTATCGACGTCAGGGATGAATTGCTGATATTCGCCTGCAAAGGATTAGCATACCTGTAGATGGCAGACAGACCACACTGCAAGGGATTAGCATACCTGTAGATGGCAGACAGACCACACTGAGAGGGATTAGCATACCTGTAGATGGCAGACAGACCACACTGAGAGGGATTAGCATACCTGTAGATGGCAGACAGACCACACTGCAAGGGGTTAGCATACCTGTAGATGGCAGACAGACCACACTGCAAGGGATTAGCATACCTGTAGATGACAGACAGACCACACTGCAAGGGATTAGCATACCTGTAGATGGCAGACAGACCACACTGCAAGGGATTAGCATACCTGTAGATGGCAGACAGACCACACTGCAAGGGATTAGCATACCTGTAGATGGCAGACAGACCACACTGCAAGGGATTAGCATACCTGTAGATGACAGACAGACCACACTGCAAGGGATTAGCATACCTGTAGATGGCAGACAGACCACACTGCAAGGGATTAGCATACCTGTAGATGGCAGACAGACCACACTGAGAGGGATTAGCATACCTGTAGATGGCAGACAGACCACACTGCAAGGGATTAGCATACCTGTAGATGACAGACAGACCACACTGCAAGGGATTAGCATACCTGTAGATGGCAGACAGACCACACTGCAAGGGATTACAGTTGGTGGTTGAAGATTTCCCTCTAGTGGTGTGGGGGCTGTGCTTTGGCAAAGTGGGTGGGGTTATATCCTTCCTGTTTGGCCCTGTCCGGGGGTGTCCTCGGATGGGGCCACAGTGTCTCCTGACCCCTCCTGTCTCAGCCTCCAGTATTTATGCTGCAGTAGTTTATGTGTCGGGGGGCTAGGGTCAGTTTGTTTATCTGGAGTACTTCTCCTGTCCTATTCGGTGTCCTGTGTGAATCTAAGTGTGCGTTCTCTAATTCTCTCCTTCTCTCTTTCTTTCTCTCTCTCGGAGGACCTGAGCCCTAGGACCATGCCCCAGGACTACCTGACATGATGACTCCTTGCTGTCCCCAGTCCACCTGGCCATGCTGCTGCTCCAGTTTCAACTGGCCTGGGCCCTAGGACCATGTCCCAGGACTACCTGACATGAGGACTCCTTGCTGTCCCCAGTCCACCTGGCCATGCTCCTGCTCCAGTTTCAACTGTTCTGCCTTACTATTATTCAACCATGCTGGTCATTTATGAACATTTGAACATCTTGGCCACGTTCTGTTATAATCTCCACCCGGCACAGCCAGAAGAGGACTGGCCACCCCACATATGCTCTCTCTAATTCTCTCTTTCTTTCTCTCTCTCGGAGGACCTGAGCCCTAGGACCGTGCCCCAGGACTACCTGACATGATGGCTCCTTGCTGTCCCCAGTCCACCTGACTGTGCTGCTGCTCCAGTTTCAACTGTTCTGCCTTATTATTATTTGACCATGCTGGTCATTTATGAACATTTGAACATCTTGGTCATGTTCTGTTATAATCTCTATCCGGCACAGCCAGAAGAGGACTGGCCACCCCACATAGCCCGGTTCCTCTCTAGGTTTCTTCCTAGGTTTTGGCCTTTCTAGGGAGTTTTTCCTAGCCACCGTGCTTTTACACCTGCATTGTTTGCTGTTTGGGGTTTTAGGCTGGGTTTCTGTACAGCACTTTGAGATATCAGCTGATGTACGAAGGGCTATATAAATAAATTTGATTTGATTTGATTTGATTAGCATACCTGTAGATGGCAGACAGACCACACTGCAAGAGATTAGCATACCTGTAGATGGCAGACAGACCACACTGCAAGGGATTAGCATACCTGTAGATGGCAGACAGACCACACTGAGAGGGATTAGCATACCTGTAGATGACAGACAGACCACACTGCAAGGGATTAGCATACCTGTAGATGGCAGACAGACCACACTGAGAGGGATTAGCATACCTGTAGATGGCAGACAGACCACACTGAGAGGGATTAGCATACCTGTAGATGGCAGACAGACCACACTGAGAGGGATTAGCATACCTGTAGATGGCAGACAGACCACACTGCAAAGGATTAGCATACCTGTAGATGGCAGACAGACCACACTGCAAGGGATTAGCATACCTGTAGATGGCAGACAGACCACACTGCAAGAGATTAGCATACCTGTAGATGGCAGACAGACCACACTGCAAGGGATTAGCATACCTGTAGATGGCAGACAGACCACACTGAGAGGGATTAGCATACCTGTAGATGACAGACAGACCACACTGAGAGGGATTATCATACCTGTAGATGGCAGACAGACCACACTGAGAGGGATTAGCATACCTGTAGATGACAGACAGACCACACTGAGAGGGATTAGCATACCTGTAGATGGCAGACAGACCACACTGAGAGAGATTAGCATACCTGTAGATGGCAGACAGACCACACTGCAAGGGATTAGCATACCTGTAGATGGCAGACAGACCACACTGCAAGGGATTAGCATACCTGTAGATGGCAGACAGACCACACTGCAAGGGATTAGCATACCTGTAGATGGCAGACAGACCACACTGCAAGAGATTAGCATACCTCTAGATGGCAGACAGACCACACTGCAAGGGATTAGCATACCTGTAGATGGCAGACACTGTCTTTGAAGTAAGACCCAAAACATCTGCCTACTTCCTAGTTGTTGAGACATGCGTAAGACCCAAAACATGCAGCTTACATCCGAGTCGTGAAGACATGCGTAAGACTCAAAATATGCGGCTACCTCAGAGGCATGTAACCTTTACTTAACTAGGCGTCAGTTTATGAACAAATTCTTAGTTACAATGACGGCCTACTCCAGCCAAACCTGGACGATGCTGGGTCCAATTGTGCGCCACCCTATGGGACTCCCAATCACGGGATTTCATCCTGGATTCAAAACCTGGGACTGTAGTGTTGCCTCTTGCACTGAGCTGCAGTGTCTTAGACCACTGCGCCACTCGTGAGCTCAAATACAGGCTCTGACATAAACTATTTGCAGGACAGACATCCCAGCTCATAAAGTTATACAAGTAACTCAAAAATGCCTCCTGTGTCCAGATAATACAAATGACAGACTGATGCCGACATGAACCATATCTGCCACGCTGTCTCCTTGCAGGGAGCCACCATTGGGAGACATGAGGAGTTGGTACAGAGCCTTCTGGAAGGGCTCAGTTCCTTGACGGAACGCCACGACCATGGGTTGAATGCTATTATGGAGCAAATTGGGGAGTTAGCCACCTCTGAAAAAAAAAACAATCACCCAGTTATTTTTCCCTCTCTGTGGTGAGTTTGTACAGCCTGTCCTGGCTTCCGGTCAACCCGACTTTCATCCTCCGGAGCGATATTCGGGGAATCCTGGTGCCTTGCTGTCACTGTGGATTGGGATATTGAGGACCTGGTTCGCAAGGCACAACGTTCCCAGCCTGGACCTGAAGGGGGTCCGGCTAACCGGCTGTTTGTCCCTAACCCAGTCCGGTCCCGGGTCCTGGAATGGGCTCATTCCTCCAGGCTGACCTGTTATTCAGGGTCCCGTCATTCCTCCAACAACGTTCCTGGTGGCCCACAATGGTTCCTGACGTCTCTGCCTTCATCGCCGCATGCACAGTATGTTCTCAGAACAAGACTCCATGGGCCTCCTTTATCCACATCCAGTCCCTCATAATCCCTGGTCTCATATATTTCTGGACTTTGTCATTGGGCTCCCTCCGTCTGATGGCAACACTGTCATTCTGAAGGTAGTCGATCAGTTCTCCAAGGCCGCCCATTTCATCCCTCTTCCCAAACTATCTTTTCCCAAGGAGACGGCCCAGCTTATGGTGCAGCATGTCTTCCAGATCCATGGACTCTCGGTAGACATGGTTTCCAATCGGGGTCCTCACTTCTCATCTCAGTTCTGGGGGGCATTCTGCACCCTTATGGGGTTGTCGGCCAGCCTGTCATCTGGATTCCATCCCCAAAACAACGGTCAGTCGGAGTGAGCCAACCAAGATCTGAAAACCGCCTTGAGATGCCTGGTCTCAACCAACCCCACTGCCTGGAGCCATCAACTGGTCTGGGTGGAGTATGCCCGGAGCCATCAACTGGTCTGGGTGGAGTATGCCCGGAGCCATCAACTGGTCTGGGTGGAGTATGCCCGGAGCCATCAACTGGTCTGGGTGGAGTATGCCCGGAGCGTACTCTTGACCCTGTTTGTCTGCTGCTGTCGACGTACCTGGAGAAGAGCCAGGGCGGCTATTCTAAAGACCAACTCCAAGTATCGTCGACAAGTGGACCGTCGCCGGTCCCCAGCTCCCCACTACTGGATTGGGCAGAGGGTATGGCTTTCCACTCGGTTTCCTGTCTCTCTGTTCCAGTGTAATTATCCCTGTGTTTCCTGTCTCTCTGTTCCAGTGTATTCATCCCTGTGTTTCCTGTCTCTCTGTTCCAGTGTATTTATCCCTGTGTTTCCTGTCTCTCTGTTCCAGTGTATTTATCCCTGTGTTTCCTGTCTCTCTGTTCCAGTGTATTTATCCCTGTGTTTCCTGTCTCTCTGTTCCAGTGTATTTATCCCTGTTTCCTGTCTCTCTGTTCCAGTGTATTCATCCCTGTGTTTCCTGTCTCTCTGTTCCAGTGTATTTATCCCTGTGTTTCCTGTCTCTCTGTTCCAGTGTATTTATCCCTGTGTTTCCTGTCTCTCTGTGCCAGTTCGTCTTGGATGTTTTTCCAAGTCAACCAGCGTTTTGCCCTGTTCTCCTGCTTTTTGCTATTCTCCTTTTTCTAGTCCTCCCGGTTTTGACCCTTGCCTGTTTCTGGACTCTGTATCCGCCTGCCTGACCACTCTGCCTGCCCTGACCACTTCCTGTCTGCCACTCTGTACCTCCTGGACTCTTTTTTTTCTGCTGTTACCAAGAGAAGCTTGATTTTGCCAGAAGCGTACCACTTAGCAGAAGTTGACTGCAGACATTTACTTAAAAAGTAGCTACAAATATTCAAAATTATCCAAAGAAAACTTCAAAGAAATAGTTTCAACGCTATTGACAGTATTGAAACAGAGACGTTTCAAGACACTGTATCAGTTTACATATTGTCCATCAGACTGTACATAGGGGAGTTTACACTAGACATGGGGAAGTGTACACTAGACATAGGGGAGTGTTCACTAGACATAGGGGAGTGTTCACTAGACATAGGGGAGTGTTCACTAGACATAGGGGAGTGTACACTAGACATAAGGGAGTGTTCACTAGACATAGGGGAGTGTACACTAGACATAGGGGAGTGTACACTAGA